>NW_018023287.1:0-1930 GCF_002006095.1 Pseudomyrmex gracilis | reverse complement strand
CCACTCGAACTTTGTCGCTTTTATTCTTTTTCATGTACAAAAGTTGCCGCTGAATAGTTCAGCGACAAAAATCATCACGTGACCCTTTTTGTTGCTCAAACGATAAGTTTCACCGGCATATGAAAATGCACCTTAATAAATTATCACACTGGTTGATGATTTTGTTAAATTTATTTTAATCTGCACAACTCTGTGTATTTATGCACTTTATCACAATCGAACGCTTATGTCGACGTACCGCCGCAATTTCGCTCGCACTCTACAACTTGTTCCTATATTTACAGCTTTTACGCATCATTCTAAAATTCGAAATTTAAACAGTGAGTCAGCCCGGTTGGTGTCTCGGTTCGGTTTGTAATTTCTAGCTCAGCTGGTTCTGTTCTGCTGCTAGCCTGACTGCTCGACTCACTCCGTGACTGACTTTTATAGTCGCTTTGCCCCTCTTACGCACCTTTTTCTTGGGCTTTCTCGCATCTTCTTCCTCGGGTCCGTTTGCTAGTAACTTCCCGAACTTTTCCTCGGTATTCTATGTTTATTTACCTTGTATCGACATTCTCAAATTTTCGTGTTTATGTAGAATTTTCTATATGACAACAAAACAAATCTGCTTGTTATTTCTAGAAACGTAACACAAACTAAAACAAACAAAATAAATTGTTTTATCCCGTTGACGCTTTAGTTAATTCTTTTTCTAGAAATGACCCCTATTTTTATTTTTTGTTTCGATTTGCTTATTTGGGTCGCTTATAAGTCTTACTATAATGATTATTCCTAATAACAACAGAGAACAACACTGAATAGTCTAGAATACTCCAGAACTAAGTAGATTTTAATAACAATATCAAAAACAAAAGAAAATTTGCTCATGAGGCTAATAATTATAATGATGTGAACACTACTCAAAATATAAACCAAATAATTCTAATAATCAAAATTCGCTTAATCACATCATCAGTAACAAAGAAATCCAATAAGAAAAATAAACAAACAAAACGATCCATCTCGGGAGTTTAGTTCTTCCTGTTCTCTTACTATGCGTCTTCGTGGTCGATGGTGGTACATTCGGAATCTTCTCCGGGTTGACGCTGATTATGTTGCTTTCGAATGTACCGCATGATGCCTTCAAGTTGCGTCCATAGACTTATATAATAGACGGAACATTCATGTAAGAGGAGCTGAAGCTTCGTTAAAAGAGACAGAAATAGTCGTGGAGTAGTTCTCTTCTTTTCTAGCAGTGAGTTAATTGATGGCCGCGGTAGGCCAAGGAAGTGGCCGAGAGCAACAAAGATAGAGTTCGAGAGTCAGTTGAGACCATAGGCTTATATAATAGTCGGAACATTCGTGTAAGAGGAGCTGAAGCTTCGTTAAAAAAGACAGAAATAGTCGTGGAGTAATTCTCTTCTTTTCTAGCAGTGAGTTGATTGGTGGCCGCGGCAGGCCGAGAGCAACAAAGATAGAGTTCGAGAGTCAGTTGAGAGAAAGTGATAGTGAAAGGTGATAGCATAGACTTGTGAGATGATTGGTCCCCCACCATCTTATTGTAAGAGAGAGAGAACTACTCCAGCATTATCTCTGTCCTTTAATGTTGTTCTCAACTTTGTCATATAAATCTTCCGTCTATTATATAAGTCTATGGTTGAGACAAAGTGATAGTCACGAAGTAAGAGTAAGGAGATCGAACTTCATAGCGCGCGAATGGAGAAAGTGGTCCCGATTCTGACGCCTAATTGGGAGGGAATCCGCTCAAAGGAATAGTTTCTTACGGTTGGACGCCATTTGCAAAACTACCACATGTACACGTTAGTATATGTAAATGCATCTGTCACGCTGCACACCGCGCACTGTGCGATCTCTTGTGACATATTCGCAGCAGAAAGATGAACTATAAAATGACGTAAACTTTTAAATAATTGAAGGATATATAAAGTAT
>NW_018023286.1:1712-13542 GCF_002006095.1 Pseudomyrmex gracilis | reverse complement strand
GGAACTGTTGCTTGATGCGCGGAACGGTCGGAACTATATGATTCGCTATACTACGGCGCGAGGACGGGAACATAGTGAACATATACGGATAAACGCAGTAACTGAATATAATTGAGAGATATAACTTAACAAGAATACAGAGTAAGCCACAGAGAATAATAATATTAAGAATAATAGTAAGTAATAAGAACAATAAAAAAAAAGAAACGTATGTACAAGTGAATAATAAAGATAATAATAGTAGAGAATAATAATAGTAAGAATAAGAACAAAGAAACGTATGTACAAGTGACGGGGCTAGCCCCGTCACATCATACTAATATCTTTATGGCGTTACTCTGCGGCATGCTAAAGCAAACAGCATGCCCAATAACAATAATAATACAAATAATGAAAAAAAATAAATAAATAAACGCGACACACACACTCGGCTAAAATACAAAAGAAATATGCGCAACATACACACTCGAATAAAATACAATATAGAAATTCGCGATATTCACACTCGGGGGCCCGCATAAAACTTGAAAGATCAGAAAACATAAAAGAAAATTGTTATATCGAATAAAAAGTACAACAATAAAATTAAAAAAGTAAAAAATAAGAATAAACTTAAAATGGCCCAGTAATAACTTACGCGACATTCGTACTCGGAATAAAGTAGACGCTACGCAACGAAAAAAAAAAAAAAAACTAAAAATACTATTACGCATCTACGCAGGAGAGGAGGACCCTACCCGCGGTGCGCCAGGGTCGCCATCTCTCGCTCCCCGTAGTGTCGGCGAAACGCTCGCGTGTTGTCTCGGAGCGTTCTGCCGGGTGACCGAGCACCCGCCGCGTACTGCAGCACCCAGGAGACGTGCTCCACGTAAATGTCCCGCAACTAGCGTATGGTATCGGAGACCATGAGACGGCGCATCATCGCTGCATAGGTGTTGAAAACACGCAGCAGCTTTAGCACAACCTCATTCCTCCAATCGCATGAGCCGAGAGAGCCGAACACGAACGGCATGACAACCACACGGTACCCTTCCCGTAAGAGGGCCTACGCAAGAGGAGAGTACTTGCTGCCTTTCCTCGCTCTTGCCTCATCGAACGCTTCACGACGGTTCTCGAAGGGCACCGTGACGTCAATAATGATGATCAACCTGGTCCTGTTTGGCAAGCAAAATGCTCGTGTAATAAGATGCAACAGCCAGGCGTAACGTGTGTATGACCTGCGCCCGTGCCTCTGGTGGGATCTTCACCAGGTTACCTCCGGAACCTCGACATTCCAAAAGAAGCTCCCGGATTTTGTCCGCCCACATCCAGCGGATCCGCAGTCTGGAGGACTACACTTTGATCTTTGCCAATGAGGCCGAGAAGCGAATATTTCAAATATAACTTTGCAGGCCAATCCTGCTCTATTGCCTGAAGGTCTACAAGCATCTCTTCTCACTTCAAGTACGGTCAAGACTTTTGTCTTCTTTAATTTATTCCATCTTCGATTACTGTTGCTCCTTTCTAACAGACCTGATGGAATTGGAAAATCTGCGACTGCATAGGGCTTTTAACAACTGCGTAAGGTTTATTTTCCAGGTTAAATGGAACATATTTTTCCAGGTTATATGAACATATTACTCTGCATTATGAGAAGTTGCGCTGGTTAAAACTAAAACTGAGACGGACTTTTTTTGTCGGCAGTTTACTCTATAAAATTCTAGAGACCAAAAGACCTCAATTCATTTATGAAATGTTCACTTTCAGAGATTTACAAACACATCGTGACACTAGAGCAGATAGCAGAACTCTTATTTTGCCGTTGTGTTGTACAGAATTATATAGACGGTCTTACAGATGTGTTTTTGTGGATATTTGGAATAGTATCCCAGCGGGCATCCGCAATGAGCGTTTTATCGCCTTTAAAGGCAACTTTTTTGAAAACTTATTGCAACAAAATCCAAACTGTTAGTTATTCTTTGTAACTCGTTAGCGGTGTATTTATATTTATTTATTTTTAATTTTTATTTTCTGTTACTCTTTACTCACTTAATTCTTAAGTTTTCTATATTTCTTTCTTTGTTTCTTTTTGTAATTTTGTTATAAACATGTACGCTTGAAGGGATCTCATCCCAGAGCGTTAAATAAAGCATCAATCAATCAATCAATCAATCAATTTTCCTTTGACGTAAAAAAAACTTTGACAAGGTAAAGTGTACAAGTCTTGCTGTTGTATAGGTATGCGTATTTCATCACAGTGTTTACATGTTGTGTTCACGTACGGATTGTATATGTGAGCTTCAATCTTAACGATGCGATCGTCAAAGATTTACTTCCAACGTTTAAGATGTCAACCATATTGTCAAAGTTTTTGTACAATAACTTTCAACATTTGTAAAAACTTAAAGTTTATCGGACTTAGCTTTCCAATTATTGTACACGGTAATAGTAGTAGTAGTAGTAGTATCAGATGCTTGTAATGGAAACCTTGTATTTTGCGTCACTTAATCTGCTTTGTTCAACACGAGCATGCCGTGTATTACAATCGTCGGCGTCGTACGTGTAACCTGATAGATATTTCTTCTCAAAAATCAAGCAATTGTCCGATTTGATCTACAACGCATATCATTAGATCCGTAATGCTCTGCACGATGATCGGAAGGTAAATGATCTGCGCCGGTGTTTCCGAGATCTTATATCCTGATGGCTCGAAGAGACCTCATGTATTGTATGCACACACCGGTTGTTGCTGTACGCACCAGCAGTCACGTTGCACTCTATGTAAATAATGTTTACGTCGATAATATTAATCGGCATATCTGATACGCACCACTGTCGCGGCTCTAAAAGACAAATTGCTGAAAAACCTAACGATGTTGTCAGGTTCAGTAAAATTTATCGGATAGATGCAGTTTATTTCACTTTTCATTGTGTTGATAATTGCATGTAGTATTATTGAAGAAAGATTCTCGTCTTTATCTATGCTTCTTGCATTACGTTGCATCATTGCACGTTGCAGATAGTAGTAAAATTTATTGTTGGACAAATTTATATTTGATATTGTATGATACGTTTTAAAATCTGTTAATACAAGCTCATAATCGTTGTCACTTAAATCAATGGCAAGAAAATATTGGGAGTACAAAATAGTTCGGTCCGTTTTTTTGTGTTTAAAAATGCATTTAATTCAAAACAAAATGAATGAACAGATTAATTGTCATCATAAAGTATTGTCCATCGCTGGCTACTACTTTTTTCCAACTTTCAGGCAATTTTTGAATTCCATCTTGAAAAAATGACTCGTCTATGGAGGCGATCCAAGTTTAGAGCCAAGTTTCGATTTCTGCGAAAGAAGTGAACCGGTAACCTGCTGAATCGTGCTGCATCCTTCGGAACAACCAGTAATCAGAAAAAACAATGTCTGGAGAATACGGCGAGTGCGGTCAAATATCCCATTTGAGCGTTTTCAGATATTTTTTTACGACTTTTGCGACATGAGGCCGAGCGTTGTCATGAAGAAGAACTTTATCATGTTTTTGCTTGTATTTCGGCCGTTTTTCTCCCAATGCACGGCTCAAACAAATCAATTGTAACCGATACAGATCGCCTGTAATGGAATCGTCAAGTTTCAACAGCTCATAGTAAACAACACCCTTTTGGTCCCACCAGATACAGAGCATGATATTTGAACCATGAATGTTCGGCTTTGGTGTTGAGGTCAATGACAAGGATTGACCGGGCTTAGCGTAGTATTTATTCTGCTTGGGGTTGTCGTAGAATATCCACTTCTCATCTTTAGTCACAATCCGATGCAAAAAACCTTTTTGTTTGTTGTCTTTGAATTAGCAACTCGCAAGTGAAAAATCGCCTTTCAACGTCTCTCGGTTTCAGTTCATAAGGCACCTAATTTCCTTGTTTTTGAATCATTCCCAAGGCTCTCAATCGTACAAAAAAGACTTGTTGAGATACTCCCAATGATTGTGCAAGCTCTTCTTGCGTTTGACTCTGATCTTCGAGTAATGTCTCCAAGTTTTTGTCTTCGAATTTTTTTGGCTGTCCAGAACGAGGCTTGTCTTCAACGTTAAAATCTCCATCCTTGAAACGTCAAAACCATTCCTTACATGATTTATTAGATAGAGCAGTGTCACCATAAACTTTGACAAGCATTCGATGAGCTTCAGCTGCACTTTTCTTTCAATTAAAGCAGAAAATTAAAACCTCCCGCAAATGCTGCTTTGTTAACACCAAATTTGACATTTTAAACAGAGTAAAAATCAAGGTTTTTGTATGAAACTCAAAGCGATATATGTGAACTGAATATTATTAGCAGATATCTAACCTCTCTGAAATTGCCAAAATTAACTTTCACTATGAACCATTCAAAACAGCCGGAGCCATCTTTTGGAAACGGACCGAACTAATTTGTACTTTCAATACTATCTTTTTTATCAATCACCAACATGACTTTTTTTCAGATTTAGCTTTTCTCCACCTAGCAATTTCACACTCGCATCTCCGTCAACAACTAAAAACATTTTTTAATTTTTTTGTTTCGGGCTAGTTTTTACCTCAAAGACGCAACGCTCTACGAGTTAGTATCTGCCCGGCTTTTTACCAATTCTGTCGGCACACGGAGTTTCGTTGACATTTCAGGTCGCTCAACGCGTTCCCGACCATAAGTGCTAAAGACTTTGCAACCGACGGGTTCGGAGGTTGTCTCCCCTTTGCCAGGTGACATGGCGGAGGCAGCAGAAATATCTCAACAGCCTACGTCGGTGCCGGAGGACAAAGAACAGCATTAATAATAACGCAGTAATAAAAAGACTGTTTTAATCAAAGCGTTTTTTTTTTGCGTTTTGAAACGCATGCATGCGTTTCATGAAATCACAATTCTGAAAAAGATAAAAGTTAGGTATCTCAAGTTAGATAATAATCTAAACCTAACTTATCTAAAAATCAGCGTGACTGCACTGATTTACTGATCACCCATTGGAGGATTATTCCTGAAAGAAAGAGAAACAATTAGATTGTTGAAAGAAGTTAGTGTGGATACTTACCTGGTTCATTGTCCCTCGAGGTCCGGGTTAGTCTGCTTCATCCGGGGGACAGTACGACAGACGCCTGAAATAGAAAAGAAAGTTAGTTAAAAATATCTAAGGAAGATATGTCGATCAAACTTGTGTGGATTGTTGAACTCTCAAAGTTAAGTTGATTGGTAAAGTATAAGCCACAATTGAAAAGACTAGTTTTTGGACATTTTTGGTTTAACACTGTTTTGATTTGAGCCAAAATTGTGACTGAGACTCCACTAAAAGAGTAATAGAGTAGTTAAAATAGAAGGAAATAGAACGAGAAGTGTGAACATAATGTTTACTCCGGCTGGGCATCCTAACTACAGTGTGTAACCTGGAAACGGGATAGCTCGAGAAGAAAGAATTTAAAAAGATTAATATTGGTGACAAGATTTCGCGTACGCGTTAGTTTCTGACAAACAAAGCAATCCGGTGAATTTTTCCCACAATTGAAATTGAGTATACTAACCCATTGCGTGACGCGACGGTTAGACTAAAGTCCATCTGGGAAAAAATTCAATTGTTTGCGATACTTAGCCTGTGTGCCTGATTTTGATTGAAAAAACGTCCTTGATAATTGCGGCCATAATTATAAGGTTAATACTTACCTGAGGTCAAACCATCCGGGACTATCTCCATTTGAAAGGCAAAGAAATTAATTGTTGCGGATATTGCGTGTGCGGATAGATCTTTTATAGATTAAACGATTGTGCAAGTTTTACCCACAATTAAAATTTTGCGATACTAACCTGTTGGGTGCCGTGACTCCGGGAAACTAACTCCAACTGAAATTAAGGTTAAAATTATAATTGTCAGCGATACTCTGCGTGCGTAGTAATCTTCGTTCGGGGAAACATCTTACCGAGAGGTGTCAACAATTGGGGTGTTAGGGACTTACCTGTAGTGCGATGCGTCCTCCAGCAATGACCTAACCCTGTAAGAAAAATAATTGTTACAGATATTGTGTGTGTGAGTTACCATCGGTAAAGACACCTCGCTGAATTTTGGCCACAGGTAGGATGTTCAAAATATATACTTGCAAAATATATTACTTAACCTTGAGAAATGTCTTGTCCAATGCTGACTCCACCTGAAAAGAGAAAAATTAAAGATAAGTAAAAGCAATTTTGAGAATAGACTTTTCTGAAAAAAGTAGGACGTGAATGATCGAAGTTATTCACGTTTAGATTGTCGTCGAGTTTCTTAAGATTGACTAACTTTGGAGAAAATTATGATTTTAAATCAATATTAAATTGAGTATCTTCCTCTGGCTCATGAAGTTTATTAAACTTAATAAATGAAATAAATAAGTCTTAAAAAGCCGTTCGCAGGATGTTATGCAGAAAATATGTTTTATATGTGTGTACACATATATAAGTAAATTCACGTTTTTCACGTGTTTTTTCGAATTGAAATTTCAATTCATAAATTCATATAGGATGCTAGTTTTGCATCTCAAAATTATGATTGTTGCTTAAGTTAGTTAGGAGCTTTTATTTATTATTAAATTAACGACTCCCATTGAAATTGTTCACTTTCAAGAGAGTCTACGCCTAAAAGGGAAGTGCGCATGAGCGAGCGTCTGGAGGGAGAACAAGCCTTCATAGAGAGTCCGAGCGCGTCGTGAGTCAGTCGAACACAAGGTCCCGAATGAATCGGTTGCTAAGACAACGTGTTTCACTCATCTAATAGTCGCTCTCGAACATCGCAATAGCGGGCATTAACAATCGGGATGCTCTTTTATGTACAACACGCGTTTTAGTTAACGTTTAAAAAAGTGTTTTGTACACGCCTAGCGTAATATTACAATAAACTATTTTATATACTTTGTTCACATAACTGTTTGTGATCATTTTTTACTTATCTGGTGCAAAGATTGGTGCCGAGTGCAGATCCTCTTAGCAAAACAACGTCCAGGGTGTCCACTAAGATCTCGGCAGTGACGTCAGTTCCAGGAGAAAGTCCACGTCCGGTGAGTCCGTTCCCTGCAACAAAACAAGCATTAATCCTTCTTCTTAAAGGACTAAAGTAGGTGGCGACCAAAAGTAGACAAACATCGTTTCGTCCGCTCACAACCTAACATTAACAATTGTAGCTGTGAATATACCAGTAGCATTATTCTCTGGTAAGTATTACTTTGTTTAATTTTGACCAACAATTTATATGTATTTTAATTAATCCTTCTTTTTCTGTCTCAGATAACTGCCGGACTATCCAAAAAGAGATGCCGCCTAACTCTGATGGCCGGAGTTGCTACGATCAACAAGAGGTAAATATTTGAACTTCACTACTCTAATTGCCGCTCTTGCTTTGCAAATCACTTTCTCTTACACTGGAGAGTCAACTAATGCAGTTGCGCCGTCATTAAGTCAGGTTAGTATTTTTTGTGTCACTTTTATCTAACACTTGAAAATTTTGAAAATGTTGCTACAACTTTACACGTATGTTTTATGACCGAAAATGAGTTATTTCTCAAAGTTTCAGCCACAATAATAAATGTTAGTTTTACAAGTAAGTTTATACTTTTTAAATGTCAGTTTGGCGAATAGCCCGTTCTATATGAGCTATTCTAAAAATAAAAAAAAATTTGCACTGATTTGCAGTTTAAGAAAACTTAGGGCCTTATGCACTCCGAGTGCGCCTAAAGTGACAATTCTGTAAGAGATTATAAATGTATATGTTGTGACGTTTTTCTCTGATGTTACGAAATTCCCGCGTTGTCCCGCCCGAAACGGAAAGATACGAGATCGGGACACGGACGGAAGTCCGCGAGACAGGAAACGTCTAGATCAGCAGGAGAGAAAAGGGTGATAAACCGAGCATACTACTGCGCCGAGCCGACGAATTCTTAGATATAATTTTGGGCGTCAGACGCGTACTCGCGTCAAAATATGCGTCACTCAACACAATGGGCCGACTAGCTTTATTTGAAACGGAGAGGGGGTGGGTCGGATGATAAATAAACACGGCTGTTCCGAGCAAATCTCGGATTAGGATCGCAATCAACCACACTGCAGATAGACAAGGAAAAATAAACAATTTATTATAACACCGCGGAATCAGAGACAACTGAGCGAAAGTAACAAAAAAATTACAAAATAAAGTTTACCTATGTGATACGGCGAGATCGCGTTGTCGCGGCGTTAATAATTACAAAAGAAAGTAAAGTGAAAGAAAATACAGAAATATAGGAACAATTAACAAGACACTTTTAACAGACGTGATCTATCGCAAGACTAATTTCGGATATCGACTCGTGATATCGAATACGTTACGTCGTCGCGCTGACTTCACATACGCTATACACTACTAGGCGGGATTAGAAACAAGGAAACAAGCGTTTGACTCAAAATCTTTCTTAAGCCGGAAGCGGCGGAATTGATTAATCTAGCCAACTCATGCGCTTACCACTAGACAGGCCACCAGGCGTAATATCGATGCCGCGGGACTTACTTGATTTCGCAGGGGCTGGTAAGGCTTGCGCCGGACACGGCACAAAGCTCTCGCCGAATTCCCGTCCCCGGTCACCGTGCACTTAAGCAATCAAAGATCACGCCGCATGCACGTGCCAATGAACACACCTGAGCAAAGCGCTCACGAAGTCGAAAGAGCTTGTTCCCCGGAACGAGAGCTAGGCGCTCCTCGATCCGCGAGATCCTCTAGTACGGTACGGTAGATCTCTTGGATTCGGTACGATAACGGTACAAAATTCTTTTTTTATAGCTCCTCCGATTTGCTCCTCCCTCGCTTTCGGCAGATCACTCGGGAAATCCACACCAAAATGCCATAGAAAATGTGATAGCGGTACGATAGAATAGCGTGAAAGATTGATGCAGTAGCAGATAATCAGTAAGCGGTGATTAGTATGCAGGATGCGACACGTTACGATAGCGTTAGTTTCGGAATACGATATTCGGTACGGTATTCGGTACGCGAATCGGTACGATACCCGGTACGAAATATGGCGGTAGCGAAACGATACACCAGACACTTACTTGCACACGCGAAACGCAAGGGAATACGAAAATGCTGCTTGGCGCTTTACCGGAACTCCAGGGCTTGATCTACTCAACAGAGTAATTACGCGACACGCACTTAAACCTACAAATTATCACCACGAAGCCCCGTGGAATCCGATTCTAGCCGCTGCCGACTACTCTAAACTACGGCGCAGGTTATGTCTTGGCCGGTATCCAAAACGCGAAAATTTCAGCGACTAGCCTCGACACAAGTCTCGAGCAACGCGGATTCGTGGCTCACAAAGTGCGAGGACACCTCACCGTACGTCGTCGTCCTTCTCCAAGTGAATAGCTCGAAAATGCTTCTTAATCAATCGATCGTCGGGAGTGTCGTCAGTGCGTCCGTCCGGTTCGGTAGGTTGCGACCAAGAGAGCGAGGATCGAGATCGACTCAGGGTCAATGCGTTTGAGCGCGCTAGGATCGCGTAGGGTAGATCGCGGCGACCAATCAGGTCGCGAGGGGCGCCACAGGCGACGCGATGCTCGCGCTCGGCGGCAGGACTCGCGGCCGCGAAATTCAAATTGAGCACCGGGCCCTCAATAGCGGAAATGCAAGCAGCGGAGATTTTCAAGCGCAGAATTCCGCAAATGCACTAGAGATGCAGCATGCAGTAGCGTAGCAGGGTCGTAGTTGCAGGTTAGCAGCGGAGGTTTGCAGCAGGCCTGTCCGATGTAAAAGGAAGGTCACGGCTGTCTCCATCGTCGGGTGTTCGCCTCGTTTCCTCGGCTTCCCAGCGCCGAGGTTCGCTGTCCTCCTCGCTGTCATTTTACTCGTCGCTTATTCCCGGAGACTCACCCCTCTGGTCGTCGTGCGAGTGCCTAGCTGCGACTCCACGCACACCCTTCTCTCTCGTTTTCTCTCGCCTTTTATCCACCATCGACGGCTCCTGATATCTCCTCCAGTAGTGCGTTCTCGGTGTGGTGAGGCGCCAAGAGCATACAAAAAAGATAATACGAATAAGCAGCTAAATCTAACGCACGCAAGCAAGCCCTGGAGGATCTTGGCGCTTCCCCGACGGTTCGCACCCCCGAACTTCCGCGATCATAAGGGCTTTTGTGGCGAGGGAGGAGCGGCGCGACGACCACGTCACAATGTACATAAACAAATAAAACATATAAAATACAAGGAATATATATAGAATAATACGTGTAATTATATAATAGTATATATATCACCCACACTTGCTTTGTATAATATATAAAATAAAAATGTCTTTTTGATGAAATAGTTCTTTCTTCTGTTGTGTCACTTTTTACTTCGACGTCGGTGACGTTGTCCTTGGGCGTTGCTCCTCGGGCTGGCCCGACGTTCTGGCCAGTGCTGCGTCGACGAGCGCATCTGTCTCCGACCCAGGTTGGCAGAATACAGGGCTTGAAACCTTAGGAGTCACCTCTCCAGCCGCGGTGATGCCCCTTTTGGCCGACGGTGACAAGATTAGGTTAGATTAAGTTAGGCATACTTTTCATTTGACTTGTTTTTTTTGCTGAATTGGTCGCACTAGTTCAAAGTTTATTTGTTTCATTCCATATTGGAAGGAAAAAATAAACTCTGAACTAGTGCGACCAATTCAGCAAAAAAAAACAAGTCACAAATTGTTACGTCCTGACCCATGAATACGGTCGGGCTGTGGTGTGACGCAACAGTCGATTTTCATATCTCTCTTTACAGTGGACACGGAAACCCCGCTGTGAGAGAGTCGAGAGAGTTTGTTTATATTTGTCGACAGGTCAACGGCGTACGCCGATCTTACTCTGTCTAGCGAACACTCACTCGTTGGTCCCTTTTTAGATCTGAGACGCAAATCTCATTTACCAAGGACGGGACTTAGCGATTTTAACGAGGAAGTGAGAGTGGGTAGTACGGAGAGAAGAATAACAAAGAATAATTCTTTAGTTTGATTCCACACATTATAAAGTAGTTATATTTATTAAAAAAAAGACAAATCAAAATCTTAACAAATTACTAACATACAGATGTGTTGAAACTAATACAATAACGGAGCGCATAATCGTTTTGTACAAAGTAATTTATAAGCTAGAGTGCAAGTGTGAGAGAGAGAGGGAATACGAGTTGTTTAGTGCAGCCAGCCTCTTTAACCCATGTTTACGCAACTTAGATTATCTTAGAAATGTATTTCTTTATGTCAATTGACAAATTCGGTTTTGTTTCATTTTTTAGGTTCTTAGGAATAAATTTGAATACATCATGGTTCTACGACTGATATTCGGAGATAAGCGGGCTTGTTCGTTTCCATGATTTGGGAAGGAAGTCAGAGGTTATTTAGAGCGATTCAAAACCGCGGACGCTTGTCAGAAGTCATCCAAAGCAATTTAAAAACCGCAAATGCCTGTCAGAAGTCGTCCGGAGCGATTCTAGAATCGCGGATGCCTGTCAGAAGTCGTCCGAAGCGATTCAAAAGCGCGGACGCCTGTCAGCAGTCATCCGGAGCGATTCAGGATCGTAGATATCTTCTCTGATCAAGGAAGGAAGGGAGAGGCTATTTTAAACAGTTCAGTACCGCGGCTGCTGTGTTTAATTCGTGCGAGACTTTATCGTTTTTCTCTTTTTTTCTCAATCTCTAATTCTAGTTCGTGGGATCTCAGTAAACAATTGGTTTCTATATAGTTGGTTAATTTCCTATATAGTTGAGTAACGACGGTGTCTGGTTGGCTGGGGCGGGTTCCGTTTGACCACAGTACGATTCGACACCGCTCGATTCGACACAGATTTATTCGACACCAAATTATTCGACACCGTAC
>NW_018023286.1:0-1197 GCF_002006095.1 Pseudomyrmex gracilis | reverse complement strand
CGAATCGTACGGTGTCGAATAATTTGGTGTCGAATAAATCTGTGTCGAATCGAGCGGTGTCGAATCGTACTGTGGTCAATAGAGTATCACCCGGTTGGCTGCTGGTACTCGGGAGTGGAGCGTTGAATACCAGTGCGGCTTCGGTGTTCCAGCTTTGGCACTCACGGCATCAAACTTTTCAAACTCTTTGTACCACGACATTCCCGACTCTTTAGATTAGCGGTTTTTCACTGGCTCTGATCCCAAGAGTTCCGGTTTATACACAATTTTGAGTAAACGAGGACTCTCCCAATCAGAAAACTCAGTCGAGCTTTGCCAGTTCCTATTTGTTAGTTAGTGGTCGGGTAAACTTCGTGAGATCGCCAATCGGTGACGATTTTTTACCTCGGTTGGCTCATCCGATTTTTCGGAGAAGGGAAAAGGGAGAATGTTGTTTTTTTTTTTTTTTGATCACGCCACATAGACCCTTTGCTATTTCCTTATAATAAAAGTGCTTGTGGCGCCGGAGTTTCTATTTGCGCCGGCCGCTCTAAGTTTTATAAGCGGTGTTTTTCATGATGTGAAGATATCCGGGTTTGTTTGGAAAGCTGTTCAGAGTGTTTAAATAATAAATTTTTCTTGTTCGTTATCATAAAATTTTGGGTTATTACTAGGCGCTGTTCATCTTTTCGGGCGCCGATATGATTTCCGTTTTTTCTCCTATCGTTTGGAGTCTAAGTTTCCAAACGATAGGAGATCCGTTTAGATTATTTATTGCTTTTTGTTATTTACTAAAAAAAGGTTTGTTATGCGTTGGCGCGTCTCGTTGCAAGAAAAAAGGAACCGTGGAGTTCCTTAGACGTAACATTTGCAATACAATAATTTATTATAATTGAAATTCATACTTAATAACATATAATTTGTTAAATTCACGCTGTTTGAAAAGATGGGCGTTATTAAAAACCTATCAGACCATTCTCGATAGATGTATGAAGTATTGCGTGACAAGCTCCAAGTGCTTCGGTGGCTTAACAAGGAAGGCGACGGCCCGGAAAACCGGAGATTCCAGTTTCGACCAGGGATGCCAGATTCCGGCCGCTTGGTAGCACGCGGTAGCATGGAGGGGATACGCACACAGCTTCATGCCGTGTACGTGTGCGCTCGAACTTCGGACGCAGTCGGGCAGTAGAAAGAGACAGAGAAATGACTATCTGTCTC
>NW_018023285.1:10583-13717 GCF_002006095.1 Pseudomyrmex gracilis | reverse complement strand
TATCCCGGCTTATGGCGGCATATCGACCGGGAGTACCCAGGTTTCTGGAACGACCTGGGGGATGCGATGCAAATGGAGCGTAGGCGACGGTACACCACGAGGGGAGCGGTCGTGCGGGACGTACCGCGCCAAGTCGACGCCGCCACGCAAACCGAGCGAAGGGTGAGGAGCGTGTGCCTGCAGGTGGGAACGCGGTCCGCGCTGCGGGNCACGGTGACCACACAGACCGACAGGCGGGTACGGAGCGTGGGCCTGCAGGCCAACGCCAGGGCTGCTTCCCGGGGCGAGATGGCGACNCAAACGGAGTCGTCAGCAAAGGACCCGGAGATGCGGGCCAGCGGGCCACTAGCCTCGCAGGGCGAAACGAGGACGCCAACGAACGGCCAGGCGGCTGGAAAGGACGNCGCGAACCCCGGAGCCGAAGACATCGAGCGGTGCTGGGCGTGCGGNTCGACGGACCATTTCGCGCACAGCTGCCCGTCGCGGGGGACCGTCACCTTTTGTTACCGATGCGGTAAGAAGGGTGTATCGGTCCGGCAGTGTCCAAATTGTCGGGACGGGTGGAGGTCCCAAGGACCATATTCCCGCCGACACGAGGGACACCCGGGTGGAGAGCCAGTGCTCCGACGCGGGGGAAGGCCCGGGACGCGCAGGCGAGAGGAGCCATACGNGGCCGTCCGATACGACGCCCGACTGCCTCGGTGCACGTCGCGNTGGCCTCCCTGTAGACTAGGGGACGAGGACGAAGACGCCTCGTTTGATTTTGTTAGGCGCTAACAATAGAGTTTTTCCCCTCTTTTTCTTTTTCTTTTTCTTTTTTTGATATAATCGTCGCGACAAAATTTATTTTTTTTTATGGCTTCTTTCAATTTTTTTTTGTTTTTTTTGAGTTTGTTAATTTTAAGTTTTTTTTTGTAAGTAGATTTCTTGTGATATAATAAATTATTGGTGTCACGGAAGGGGCGAACACCTGCGTTCCTATTAAAATACCCTGTGATTGTCGCCACATTTCGTGTTAATAACGCCTGTCCAGAGGATTGCGGCTGCCCGGCTTGGCCACACGAGTAGCAACGGCTCCGAATAAAGGACCGGTGCGGTCCATCCAGGCAAGGGGGAGTTGTGACGTGGCAGGGCGACTGCAGTTGCACTCGCCCGCCCCATCACCAAAAATTCGTCTCCGCCGCCTGAAATCCGCACTCGGAAACCGACCGAAGAAGCAAGGCAGGAACAAACAGTGAAAAATCAAAAAGCAACGGTTAATACAACCTCCAAGGGCCGGGGCGACGAGAGAAAAGCGTCAACATCAACAACCAACGAAAACAACGACGTGTCCGGTGTGACCGCCGGAACAACCGTTGAGGATTAAATATTCGGTCATTTGAGCGAAACGGCCTCACCGATAGGCCAAGGGGTTACCCCCCCCGTTAGCGNCGACTTCTCTTGATAACGCGGCCCCAGGGTATAAAAGACGCACACCCCCGAGATCGTTAGACAATCGCTTTGGAATAGAAATCGCTTTAGAACNGTCNAACAAGAGAACAGTCGTTTTTNGCAGTCAATCGTTGTTGAATTGTTTTTGGCNATCGAATAGTTTTGCGAGCGCGAGTGTGAGCGAGTGAGCGATACGACGGTAGCGAGCGAGTGACAGCGAGCGAGCGGAGAAAGAGAGAGCGGACGAGAGCAGCGGAGCTGGAGGAGCGAGCGAGAGAGTGAGCGAACCACCCGGTGGGGGACCTGAGTCCGCGGTGCACCCAGGAGAGGTGCAGAGGCAACCCTGGTGAAGTACCGGCGCTACGCCGCTCTATTTCTCTTTAATAATTGTTCTAAAATATTGCGGTAAAACGTTCCGAGGACGCCGAACGGTGTCTTGTCGCGTGGGGCTTGGAAAGTCTCGACGATTTGGCCCTCGATTAATTGTTTCGCGAGAGGGCGAATTATTTTAGGCTTACCGACGGTCGTAATCGGGCGGCCCGAATTACGAACAATTCGCTCTGTCCCGCGTTAAGTCGGAGGAATTGAANCCGCTCTACCGATCGCCGGATTCACGTAGGCTCAGAGTCGCTCAGCGCTATCGACGTTAAGATATTTCTCGTACGCTATCGATTTAAAGATTTCGTTCTCGCGAGCTATCGGCACGCGTCGAGGTTAGCGGCAAGTGCGACAGCGCGACATTGCTCAATAATTACGCGGTCGAAGGGGAGTCGCAGGGTGCTATCGTCCCGGGCTATCGTTTCGTCGCGCTAATTGTACGTTGAGTAGAAAAACATTTCTAGTCGATCCGAGAAGCTATCGTAAAGTCGCAAGTACGAGAAACGCGTCGAAACAAACTAAAGGCTGTTGACGCGCAACAGCTGATCGAGCGCNCGGTCATTGACCCGGCCCTTTGTTTGGCAGACCTCGCGTCGAAAGTGTTTTCCCCGCGGCGAGACTAACTCGCATATAAGAAAAGCGGCGCGAGGAATTCACGCGCTCCTCGTGACACGCGGTAAACCAAGCTGCCGAATACTCTTGGTTAATCCCGCACGGTGATTCCCGCGGGGAATCTTCGGCGTGTTATCGCGGAAATATTCCGCGCACTGTATCCGCAATCATTGTCTCTATTGTTTGTCCTTTTTTTATACGCTCAAGAATATATATTGTTCTATTTAATTTTAACTCTCGCGTTCATTTTATTCTTCCGCGACCTTACTCCATTTTCTACCACCCCGCCCCTCTCCGTTCGGTCCAGAGCTAGTCGGCCCGAATTCATCCACCGAGCCGTCTTAAAAATTGACACGCAGGACGCGTGTCTGGCGCCCACACTAGAACTAATCAAAACTGACGAGCTTGCGAATTCGGAGCGATTCCGAGTGTCGAACTCCAAAGGCGGAGCTCCGACGGAGATAGAGTACATCTCCACCTTTTTCTTGGTGGCGAAGTTGGAAAAAACGTCACAGTATATGTGAATTGTATACTGTGTTATCAAAAAAAATAATAAACCGTAAAATAAATTTTTGAGATGTTATACTGAAATTTTGTTATTTAATAAAGCCAGAAAAGGAAAATTTAGATATGGCATTCAATTTGTGTGTTAAAATTATTTAAATTTCTCTTTTGTCAAAGTCTTTTGATTATGGAAAATTATTGCAAACTAT
>NW_018023285.1:0-10002 GCF_002006095.1 Pseudomyrmex gracilis | reverse complement strand
TTTTTTAGATTCTAGTAACATAAATAAATATAGGACTTTTTTCTATAAAATTTTTGTACAAACTCTTTTTTATATCTCTAATCATTTTTGAGAGAAATTGAGAAAAATTAAAAGCCACTCTACATATGAGGGGTGATTTTATCCCGTAAAACCGTTTTTTAGCAGCAACGCAAGATCTCAATACTCATTTATTGACCTCCCTTACATGTGTGCAAAGTTTCATCAGAATCAGAACGTTCGGGTTCGCGAGGATCCTTTGTATTAAGTCCTAAGAAATGTTTAGAAAAAAGAGTATGGTGACACCAGTACATATTGTTAAAAATTAAATATTAAAAAACATTTATTTAAAGCGTAGCCAGTAATAAGAGAGAATCAGTGAATGAATCCTTCAATAATTGAGAATACAGCTCTTATAAATAGGACATAATGGAAACGGGTTACAACGTAGTCTGTGTCATGTACTACAATATTAATTGATGAATTTGATAGTAAAAAATCAGTTAATCTTCCTATGGTAAATATAAATACAAATTCCAAAAATCATAAAAGAGTAGAGTGTATATT
Source organism: Pseudomyrmex gracilis (assembly GCF_002006095.1). NCBI lineage: Eukaryota > Metazoa > Arthropoda > Insecta > Hymenoptera > Formicidae > Pseudomyrmex > Pseudomyrmex gracilis. The sequence goes on along the minus strand of NW_018023285.1, from coordinate 9,438 downwards.
TATTTTATTTTTGTGCAAGGTATTAATTCATCTACAGAGTTTATTTTTTGTGGGAACAGCAATAATCATTGTTGCTGAGATGAAATAAGCTTGACGCCAATTATTTCTACTGTAAAGATATGATGGGCTCATACAATGAATCCTAGGAATCTAATTGCTATTATTGCTTACAATATTCCTAAGTATCCGAATGGTTCTGTTTTACTTTTTTCACTTATAATGATATAAGAGATTATTCCAAATCGTGGTAAGATTAAAATATAAACTTTTTGATGTCCAAAAAATCAGAATAAATATTGGTATAGGATTGAGTCTCCCCTTTCTGAGAGATCACAAAATAATGTATTAAAATATTGATCTGTTTAAAGCATAGTGATTGCACCAGCTAGCACAGGTAGTGATACAAAAAGCAGAATAGCTGTAGTTAAGATAAATCAAACTATAAAAGGAGTTTTGTCTAGAGAACAATTTTTATAAATTATATTAATAATTGTAGAGATGAAGTTAGCTCCTATAAGTGAAGAAATTTCTGCAATATGTAGACAAAAAATTGCTAAAGCTATTGACGCATTTCTGTGAAAAATATTTGAAGATAGAGGAGGGTAAGTTCAACCAGTTCCAACACCGGAGCTAATAAATTGTCTTAAAGTAAAAAGTATAATAGACGAGGCGAGAAGTCAGACTCTTATGGTAGTTATTTGTGAGTAAGCTTTGTCTGCTGACACAATCATTAACGACACAAGGAAATTTCCAAATCCTCCAATTATAAATGGCATAAGTATAAAAACAATTATAATAAATGCGTGTCCTTTTACAATAGAATTAGAAAGTTGGTCATTGTTAATGATTGCTCCGCATGATCCAAGTTTAATTCGAATATTTATTTCTATTGATGACTTGATCATACCTACTCATATGGCAAATATAAAGTAGAAAATTCAGATACCTTTATGATGCGTTAAATATAGTCATTTGTTCATTATATATTTATATATATATAGTGGTAGTAAATTCAATGTTAAAAACTAGAGTGTTATGTCTAATTTAAGTACTAAATTGTAAATTTATTTAAGAAATAATTTTCTAAGATTAAAGAAATTTTCGGGTATTTAATTTTTGAATATAAGCTTAGTTAATAAATATTTAGTTAATAATTATATAGTTTATAGTAAAAATTTTAAATTGCAAATTTAAAGATATTAGTTTTGATGAAANTGTTTAAGATTTATAAAACGTATAGTTTTTAATTCTTCTTTTTACTTTTTAATTTTTTAACTAGTTTTTAAAGTTGTGAATTATTTGAAGATAAAAAAACAAAATGGTGGCATTGTTGCTAAGTTTATTATTAGTAATGCAACTATTGAATTAAATTTTTTGATAGTGTGTTGCAAAAATGTGAGAGGTTTTGGTTTTATTCAAAATCAAACTAATTATAAGTAAAATGGTAAAGTGAGTGAAACAGTATATAAATCATATGTAATGTTTCAATTAAATATGTATAATAATATATCTTGTTTTATTCGTTAAAGAATCTGTAAGTAAGATTTTCATTTTATTGTTAATTATAAAAACAAGAGAAACAATTCTTGTTATAAGTATTAAGTATATAAAGATTAATCTTGTAATCTCTGTAATATAAAAAATAATAAGTGGATGCAATTTCTGTAAAGTTAGTAAAAGTGCAATTGCCTGCCAGTTTATAAATTTGCTTAAGGAAGTTATTCATAAATAGAAAGGGGGGATTCCAACTTTTAAAAATAGAGATAATATTAATATTGAATGTTTTAAACTTAAAAATACTGAGTTGATAATTATGGCAAACAGTATAATTAAGGATGCTACAACTTGGACTAGAAGATAGATAAAAATAATTATATTATAATTATTTTTCCTTTAATTATTATAAGTATGTACCTGATTAATATGAAATTATTAATTTCGATAATAAATCAAATTTAGATTATGCTAGATAATATCATTGTTATTAGGAATCTAAAAATTAATGAAGGTAAGATAATGATATTAAAAAATAAGTTAATTTTATAATTTAAAAGTTTATTAAAAAGTACAATTTTAAGGTTTCCTTAATTATAAACAAATAAGTAGTAAAAACTTGTAAAAATTGAAACTATAAATGGAAGGGCCAATAGAGTCGTTTTCAGGATGTTGTGCAGTAATAAACGTGCATGTATATATATATACAGGGTGTCCCAGAATTGGTTTAACATCTCTCGTAGGCAGGTAGAAGGAATAAAACTGAGTCGAAAAGTCCTATACCATTTTGCTAGATTCGCAATAGTTACTGAAATTTTAATTCACAAAGATCCGCGAATAAGCATGCATCGGGCTGTCTTACGCGCGTAAAACAGCCCAGTGCGCTTCGCGCGCTAACGGTGTTACCCATAGCGACATATGGGAGGAGCTAATATAACAGCATATACTATAACATATACATATTAAAATGTAATTGTGTGAAGCGCGCTGGGCTGTCCTCCGCGCGTAAGACAGCCTGATGCACGCTTATTCGCGAATCTTTGTTAATTAAAATCTCAGTAACTATTGCGAATCTAGCAAAATGGTATAGGACTTTTNGACTCAGTTTTATTCCTTCTACCTGCCTACGAGAGATGTTAAACCAATTCTGGGACACCCTGTATATATATACACATGTATGAATTCACATGTAAATTATTTTTACTTGTGGGGTTTTTGAAGTGAAATTTCAATTTCTTGACTCATACAGTATGCTAGATTTGCATCTCATATATGAAAGATCTCAGATACCTCTTTAACTATGTTACGTCCCAGAAGCCGGGTCACGGTCTTGCGGTCCTTTACACCTGCCGGACGTACGTCTTCACTTTTTGGTCAACCCTGGGGCTTTACCAGGGCGGAGGATAAAGATATGACCGGGAGATGGGATAGGGTCTTCTGTTTCGGATTAAATCGAAAGGCCGTCACGTATGTACACCGTGAGGCCCTGGAGCGTATAAAAATCGTCGGTGTGTTCCGCGATAAAATCAATGTAGGCAAAGTGGCACTTCTCGCACTCTTCTACTGGTCGATATATCGTTAAATTTCGCGAGCACTATTTAACAAACTCAAAGTCAGATTCGATCTGCGCACGCAAGGTTATCCTAAGTGTAGACGCAAAAAAAAACTATTCTAGGGCTAAAATATTTTCAGTCCCAAAAAAAATTAAAATATTCTAAGTTCTGACGCGAAAAAATTTAAATATTCTAAGTACCGACACAAAAAAAATTGAAATATTCTAAGTCCCGACTAAAAAAAATTATTCTGAACTGACGTTTTCGCGAAACGAACTGAACAGGATGAATCTCAGAGACAGACTGTGTGTCCGGACCGGTCGCTCCGGCCGTTTCTATAGCGTCCCAAATACGCTGACACTGCACGGTCCCACGGGTCCAGCGGTCTCCGGCTCCTGGTCAACGGTCTCGCGGCGGCCAACGGTACGCGTTCCCACGCGTCCCTTATCTTGGCGCGTGCCTTATCTCTACTTCAGGCCGTCTGCCCGGCCAAGCCAGTGACCCTGGCCCTTCACAAGCGAACTTTGCCGTGGAAACACTTCGCGCACGAATATTACAGAATATGTTACGTTTTGCCTAAATTATCTAAATATTAATTAAAAAGTTAATTGCACATTTAAGACTACTGAACTAATTTACAAAACGCTAATACTGCTACTTGTTTAACTATTATACAGATCGATAGATATATATGCGGTTACATTAACAAAGCAAAATGTAATTATTATGGCAAAATTAGAAAAACGTAAATTATAGAAACTATTATAATAATGTAGAATTACTTAATAAAGACACGGGGTAATAATAATTACCTCCTAACACAAGGAATCATACTAACAGCAGTAACCACCACCGGGAAGTTGAAAAGTTTCCGAAAAGTCCCGGAATTTGTCAAGAAATATTTTGACGAACACAAATCTTTTGTTCATTAACACATGCTGTGTTCAATGACACATAATCGATATTGTAAATTTAGGATATCTCGAGAACTAAGACAACTAGGGCAAAACTAATTTTAGAGAAGCCCTTCATCTACTGGTTTGTAAATTATGGCGATGAGTGAAAATAAGCAATTTAAATATCTCGGGAACCATAAGAGTTATCGAAAAACGGTTTTTTTATCCTTTATTCTATTACTTGAATGCAAAATACCACGTAATAAAAAGTTGATAATTTTAATTATTTAAACAATTGTTTGTTACCAACAATAGTTAGACGTTTCGAACCACACTGATATTTTGCAGTTTTTTACGCTGAAGACAATAGTGCAAACCGGGTTTTTTTATCTCTTTTACTTTCTGAAATACTAATTTTGCAACTTACGGGTTGCCGCCTGGTTCTGACCTGAGTTACTTAACTTATGACTAACGGTAACAGAAACATGATGATAACTAACACGGGTTGATAAATTATTTGGAAACTTGGTTTTTGGCAAATGTTAATTTACCGACCGTGGCAAATGTTTAAGTACGGTAAAATGATGGTACTGGTAACATTATCAACTCTGGTACTTGAAAGGAACGGAGGTTATTAGTAGAACCCGTTACCGACATGAGTTACCTCTTAACTTTGTGTCTTTTGGCTTATTTTACCGTACTCGCATCTATTCGAAGTCTATATGCTATGGTCAAGAAGCGTAAAGCCTAAACGCGGTGTTTTTAAGGAAGACTCTTTTGACCAATCATAACACTTTTTGATTTCTATCCGAATTTTTGTAGTGATTTTTTGAACGAGACTTACCGAGTGGTACTCACACAGATTTAAGGAGCTAAAAGACGCGATAAAGCTACTGACCAATCAGATCGTTTCTCGATCTTTTGACCATGTTCCTGAACGTACTTTTAAGAAAGAGTTAGTGGACCTTACTTGCAGGCCTCCAAAAAGTCCAGAAATTGCAACAAAATTACTGACCAATCAAACGCGTTTTACTAAACTGGTTGACCAATGAGATTTCTTTTATCTCTTTCAATGGTTTAAAACATGAATTTCACGAACAAGCTAACTTGGCGTAGTTGCTACGTGCTTTGTCAACTAGTACGGCAAGTTTTTGCATTTCAGCCAATCAGATTGTTTGTCACCAGGCAATCAGCCAATCAGATGTTTTTACTGATTTTGACCGACTTCCTGAACAAATTTTAAAGAAAGCAACAGTTGTCGCCACTTGTAGGAGTTTAGAGACTTAGAATTGTCAGAAAACTGTCTTGACCAGTCAGATGATTTTACGGGTTTTTAACCAACTTTTCGGTCGATTTTTAGGAAAAGAACTATGGGAGAAGACTTACAAGGACCTGATGAGTCAAAATCCACGATAAAACGACTGACCAATCAGATTGCTTATTACTAGGAAGACAACCAATCAGATTGTATCATAAAGTAAAACAGCTAAATTTTACTCGTAGGCTAACAAAACGTGTAGTATACGTTAAAAGCAGTTATATGAACACAATGAATGCAAAACAACAGTGAAAACGACACTTGCAAAATTGGTAGGTACAAAACGCGACTCGGAGTAGTAAATTCTTAAGTTTAGGTGATGACACAGTGGTTCGGACTGTAGTTTAACGTCTTTGCGGACGCTTGACAATGGGAGATACTACTGACTATAATAAAATAAGATAACAAGAGAAAAATAGAGACTAAAAAAGAACAATGTAAATCGGGTCACCCGGTGCTCACCATGGCCACGTCTACGGACGTGACACCTCCCCCCTTAACTTAATCGTGGGATTGCAAAGCCTCCTGCGATTGGCGCTTTTGCACGGTGCGGATGCTGTTTGCTAGAATGGGGCATCTTCTTGCAATTTTGCCGACGTTGGTCCTTGGGTTGAATGATGTCCTTGATAGTGGTTCTTGTGGATCCTCAGAATCTTATCGGCGTACCGTCAGAGGGATTGGTTCCTCGGTAGGTTTTCTGGATTTTGCCAACAGAAGATGCGTGATGGAGCTCCACACCGCTTCTAGCAGTGTAGCACTCCATCCAAAGACGGCGTGCAGCGCGTAACCTCTGATGACAGTGTTGATGCAGGCCTGTAGTGCTTTGACCAGCATAGACACCATTATTACTCCAGCACTGGCTGATCCGAAGGTGACAAACTCTTGCCAGATCCGCCTGATGGCGTTGGTCGTTATGTGCTCCACGTCTGCTTCCTTAAGAAGTCCGGTCAGAGATATGGTGTTCTGCGGAACATAACGCCCAGTGGCTCCTCTGGCCATGGTATGAAGAAGTGCCGGTTTTTTTGCCGGGAACATCAGGTGGTCTTTTAAGTTGTCGAGGTCCGCCTGACAGTATATTCCCGAGGTGGCCAATGATCTTGCGTCTACGTATTTCCACGTAGGCTTCTTCATCGGCTGTAGGTCTTGTGGTGCTACCGTTTCAACTGGTTTTGGCGACAGTTGATACCAGGTGTTGTCAATTACATACATCGATGGCAACACTGATCTACACACTCTGACCGTCCCCGTCTTGAGAAGGATGTGAGTCTTTGGCATGAGGAAGTAAGACACGTTTTGGTAGGAAACCGGAAGTTCGTTATAACATTCGTCAGTGTGGCGTACCACAACGGCAACGGGTGCGCACTTTACAACATGCACTGACTCACCCGCCGTTACTGCCACGTAACCGGGCTGTTTCATCAAGTTGTACGCAAACTCGTCAGGTACCAAGCTGGCAAACACGAGCAGATTTTTGAGGACCTGTTGTTCCAGAGCGCACTTCTGTTTCAACACGTCTTGGTACAGTGTTGTTAATTGCTGACGATCGTGCTTTTCAACGTATATAAACTTAAAGTTTACATACGTAAAAATGTTCAAGTTCTTTACTGAAAGTTTCCTCCGCGTGAATACTTCGTCTTTTTGTGCTTTCAATACAAATAACTTTGGATGTTCCGTCTTGATAAGTTTATAACCGCAAACGGACTGCTCGCCGTGTCCTCCGGTCAACGCAAAGGTGATGTTGTCTGTTGTTACAGTGTACACTTTCGGTGTATCCGGTGTTAGTGGAAGTAGCTTGACAGTTGTTCCCTCGTACAGGACATCGTACTGGTGGAACTTGCAGTCGCTGACCGGCATTTCTGCCCAAAATGCATTTCTATTTTCGTCGGTCAAACAGGACCCTTTTGACAGAGCGCAGGTGGTCTGGTCTCGCAGAATCACCCGATCCAGCTGAACCGTTGCTGTATACTCAGATATCAGTATTCTCACAGATGCCTGGACAACTACGTTGTCCCAGGTGCCATAAGGGTCCGAGTACTGTGTCCCGGAACACCGGCCGTCAACTCCTATGGATCCTGCCAAATTGATACTTCGATACGTTGTACTATTTGGGGTGAGTCCGTCCACTTGAACAGCGGGCATTAGTGCCAGCATGCCCGTGGTATGTGCTGCCTGACACGTGTCCATAGATAAATTTAGTAGGTAAATCCTTTGACCGTTTTGCACAACCGAGGTATGAGAGTGCATTCCACAATAGAAAATTGCCTGGTCTATTTCGACCCTGCACTGGATAACTTGTGTCCGATCATACTCGGACAACTGGAGCAGTTGCACAGTAATCTTGACAGGTGTTGCTTGAGCTGATGGCAGGTCGCAGTCTCCGACATTTAACAAGGAAAATGTGGTCACATTGGCCGCTGTTCCGCCGCAATTGTACCCAAGGATTGCAGTCGACGAAAGAACCTGAAATCCGACCAGGATCGTGAATAGCTCAAGTACCGTCGTTGTCGACATCTGCAACAGAAGCCCCGCCCAACTTAGCCTTTCGCAGCTTGTTCATATGGACGATTTTGGTCTGGTTTTGTATTTGAATTTTTACATTATTATTCGTCACCACTTCTAGGACCACATGCGGCCCTGTGTACTGATCACCAAACTTGGTGGTCGGTTCCCGCAACAAATACACCGAATTACCGATTTTGAGTTCCTGCGGGTGGATTCTTTTGTCGTAATATTTTTTTGAGCGCAACTTGGCGCTGTTCAAATTTTGTCTTCCTAGTTGCGTCACACGATTAATTCGATTTATTAGCTTCACGTAATAATCTAGGTACGTTTGATCCATGTTTCCCTCCAGAGGGGGATCAGCAGATGTTGTTCGAGCTGGTTTCCCAAACACTAGCTCGTGTAGGGTAAACCGTGTTCCCTTGTGGTAACTCGTATTATAAGAGAACATCGACATGTCCAAGTACTTGTCCCACTCTCTCTCATTGATGGCAAATTGTTTCAGAAATTCGGTAATAACGTGATGTGACCGTTCGAGAGATCCATTGGACTGCGGATAAAAAGCAGTAGTTCTGATCTGGTTTATCCTGTATTTTCTTGCCAGGATTTTCAACAATGAGCTCGTAAAGTTGGTTCCTTGGTCGGTAAGTATAGTGCGTGGTGCCCCAAAGTAGGACAGGTAATACTTCCGGAAAGCCTCCGTGATATCGACCGATGTAGCGTTCACCAGGGGTGCCAGGACGAGAAACTTCGTTAACTGATCCTGTATTGTAAGGATATACCGATGTCTTTGCGCCGACGTCGCCAATGGTCCCATAATGACCAGGGCGACCTTGTCAAACGCCGCATCTGAAGTATCGGTCAGGAGCATAGGCTGCTTGTGTTTCACCCTGACGAGCTTCTTTAACTGGCAGTTTTTGCACCGCTGCACAAACGCTTGCACTTGACTCTACATGTTTTCCCAGTAGTACCGCTGCCGCAGGCGGTTATACGTTTTCGTGACTTCTTTGTGGCCGCCGACAGCTGATGCGTGACACTCTTCGATACTTGCCTCTTTTTCTGCAATCGGGGGAGTTCGGATTAAGCCTTTGCACACACAGATTTTGCAAGAGATGTTTTGGAATAGTCCGGATAGTCTTTCCTGGATAAGATGCCATGGTGTGCCATCTAGCACAGGTGTGCGTGCCATGCTGACTGTAGACAACTCCAGATCTCGTGCCACGTCCAGTAACGACTCCAAGGCCGCGTTTAGTATGTCGGGGTCAAAAACCGTGCTGTCTCGCTCCTTGATTGGTAGAGAAACCAACACCTTGGTGCCGAGGGTGATGAAGCTCTCCGCTTCGTACGTTATTGGTAAAGCAGTTGCTACCAGCTCTGATGGGTTCCGAGACAGTGCGTCCGCGTTGGCATTGGCGGTACCGGCCTTGTACACGATTTTGTAGGTGTACTCCGCTAATTTCAACCTCCACTTAAGGTTGTATTCAGGGTAAGGTCTTAGTCAAAAGTTTAAGAAACATAGCGTTAACCTATTTTAGTATTTAGATAATGATTGTTTGCTGGAAAGGTATTATTTATACAAAAATAAGTTAAGAAAATTATTTATTATACTTTTAATGACTACAGAAAAGTTTTCACGTGTATTTTGTGCTATTTTAATGTTCACTTTTGATACTTTTGA
>NW_018023284.1:11313-13379 GCF_002006095.1 Pseudomyrmex gracilis | reverse complement strand
TAGAAGGATTATATGGTTGTATACTATTAAGTTCTATTGATATTGTATTACATGACACATACTACGTTGTAACCCGTTTCCATTATGTCCTATCAATAGAAGCTGTAATTTTCAATTATTGCAGGATTTATTCACTGATTTCTTCTTATTACTGGTTACGCTGTAAATAATTTTTTATTCAATATTTAATTTTTAGAAATATATACTGGTGTCAATATAACCTCTTTTTTTCAACTGTTCTTAGGACTTAGAGAAATATCTTGCCGATACAAAGATATTATAATTGTAAACGATACGCAAACTTTATTGTAAACGAATTATAATAAAGAATATTTGCATCAAACTCTTTTGTCTCAGATTGATGGTCATCTTAAAGCTCGTCACTTCATTTACATTAGTTCTCATAACATTGCATTATAAGTATTTTATCGTTTATTTGCATATAATTTTTTACTANCATTTATTGTCAATTTATTTATAGTTATTTATAGTTTTTCTTCAACTAAAGAAGACTTGAAANAAAATCAAAATGTTTTGATTACTACATTACATTAATATTATTGCACAACCTTTTGACATTAGAAGTATTTATTTTGAGTAAAACAGCGCTGTAATGTCGATAATGAGTTTTTTAAATTGATAAAAAACAATAAAGTAAGATGATCTTGGGTTTGTATAAAGTTAATCAATGCTTAGAATTTTTACTACAAATGCAAAATATTGATAGCAAAATGTAGTACAATNATATTAATGTAATGTAATAAGCAAGAATGTTTAGACTTTTATTTAAGACTTCTTTAGTTGAAGAAAAATTATAAATAAAATGAAAATAGAGTTTAGTGAAGAAAAGTATGCAAACAATATAAAATATTAATAATGTGATGTTATGAAGACTAATATGAAACAACAAGCCTTAAAATAACGATNATTCCGAGACACACAAGTTTGATGCAAATAATTTCACAATAATATTATATTTTTTTACCACCATATTATTGTAAAAATATTTGTATCTAACTCTTCTGTCTCAGATTGATCGTTACTCCAAGGCTTATCGTTTGTTAACAATGTTCCTTACAACATTATTCTATAAATATTTTATCGTTTGTTTGCATAGATTTTGCTACTGAAATTTATTATCAATTCATTTAAAAGTTTTCTTTATCTAAAGAGAACTTTCTTTTATTCTGTAAAAAAACAAAATATAAAAAAAGAAAAAAGAAAGAAAACCGGTGCATTAGCAACGAAATTAATAATTAATAACTTCCAATTATTTATTTTCTTTGTGAGATTCTTTCCGTAAATATTTATACCACATTTAAGACCGACGCTTCATAAAAAAAAAAAAACTAAAAATCTATCCTTTCCAGCAATTCTTTGTTTAAGAAATTCTTAGTATAAAGATATCATAACCCATATTTCGAGTCATCGGTCTCGAATGTTTCAGTATCGAGATGTTGCTAGTGAATATTTATTTATTTATTTATGTATTATATCTAAAAAAAACCCTACAGAAAGTACAACAAACGTTTCAATTTCTTACTTTATAATAATACAATAGTTATTTTTTTATTCTAAATGTCGTTTTGTTTTTTCGTACATAACTAAAAACAAAAGAAAAGTTTGTTTGTATGTAACGCAATTAATAAGTAAAAATCTAAAAAATTAATAACAATTAGTAATATCTTNTTGCACTGATATGCAAAATGTAACTTATAAGTTTTATCTCCAAAAGATAACTTATAATTGTTTTCTTTTTTTATGATATTCTTCTCGTGCTTAATTAAATAAATAAGTAACACAAAATCATTATTGATACATCTCGATATTAGATGTATTTAATTACAGTAACAAAAAATCCGGTCCATGCTTTCGCGTTTAGTCATCGTTTCATCGGGTAACAACCGTGAGTGCGCGAAGCTTCTTTCCGTACTTAACCCTTTCGTTACTATAAACGAGATATCTCGCCATCACGATATCACTTATGCGACGCTTTAGACGAGATATCTCGCGTCACAACTTTCGTTATTCGAAAGTGCTAGAAACGTAATATCTCGTATACTTTA
>NW_018023284.1:9289-10483 GCF_002006095.1 Pseudomyrmex gracilis | reverse complement strand
AAGACGGCTCGTTGGATGAATTCGGGCCGACTAGCTCTGGACCGAACGGAGAGGGGCGGGGTGGTAGAAAAATGGAGTAAGGTCGCGGAAGAATAAAATGAACGCGAGAAGTAAAATCAAATAGAACAATATATTCTTGAGCGTATAAAAAAATAGACAAACAATAGAGATAATGATTGCAGATACAGTGCGCGGAATATTTCCGCGATAACGCGCCGAAGATTCCCCGCGGGAATCACAGTGCGGGAATAACCAAGAGTATTTGGCAGCTTGGTTTTCCGCGTGACACGAAGAGCACGTGAATTCCTCGCGCCGCTTTTTCCCTACGCGAGTTAGTCTCGCAACGCGAAAACAATTTCAACGCGAGGTTTGCCGAACAAAAGGCCGGGTCAGTGACCGTGCGCTCGATCAGCTGTTGCGCGTCAACAGCCTTTAGCTTGTTTTGACGCGTTTCTCGTACTTGCGACTTTACGATAGCTTCTCGGATCGAATAGAAATGTTTTTCTATTCAACGTACAATTAGCGCGACGAAACGATAGCCCGGGACGATAGCACCCTGCGACTCCCTTTCGACCGCGTAATTAATGAACGATATTGCGCTGTTGCACTTGCCGCTAATTTCGACGCGTGCCGATAGCTCGCGAGAACAAACTCTTTAAATCGATAGCGTACGAGAAATATTTTAAAGCCGATAGCGCTGAGCGACTCTGAGCATACGAGAATCTGGAGATCGGTAGAGCGATATCAATTTTTCCGACTTAACGCGAGATAGAGCGAGTCGTTCGTAATTCGGGCCGCCCGATTACGACCGTCGGTATGCCTAAAATAATTCGCCCTCTCGCGAAACAATTAATCGAGGGCCGAATCGTCGAGATTTTTCAAGTCCCACGCGAAAAGACACCGTTCGGCGAGGCGTGTTCCGTTTGACCACAGTACGATTCGACACCGATCGATTCGACACCAAATTATTGGACACAAAATTATTGGACACAGATTTATTCGACAACAAATTATTTGACACCGTACGATTCGACACCAAATTATTCGACACCGTACGATTTGACACAAAATTATTCGACACCGTACGATTCGACACCGATTTATTTGATACCGTACGATTCGACACGAAATTATTCGACACCGTACGATTCGACACAGAACAAGCACTATGCATCGTGACAATTAATAATAGTA
>NW_018023284.1:2046-8131 GCF_002006095.1 Pseudomyrmex gracilis | reverse complement strand
ATATACATAATATATAATACAAACTAATAAAATTAAGTTTATATTTAAAACACATATATTTTAGACATATGAATAATTTCATATTTAACTGATTATGTTTGGTAGTAAATTGTTATAACGCAAGAAGTTTTATTCGTGAAAAAAAGGAATACATTGTACAATGAAAGAGAATTATGTTATCTAACATAAAAATCTCCATGTGTTATGATAATTAACTACCAAACTATCAGTTAAATATGAAATTATTCATATGTCTACAATATATGTGTTTCAAATATAAACTTAATAGTAATAGTTCGTAATGTACATATAATACATATTTATATTTCATTTTTCAGATTATTTCTTTGTTGAAGTTTCTCATTCTTTGTCTTCCAAAAACTGCTTCTATTCTGCGACTTTTGAACTCTTAGTAACAAAACAAATTTTGATATAAACTTTGTACTATATATAATAGTAAAAGTGTATGAAAGCGTATTTATATTACGTTATAATTACATGTAGTATATTGAATAAAACCTTACCTCTTTATAGATACCGCTCATAATGTGGCGTATATATAGTGGAGGCGTGTAAATAAATGGTGTGATGGTGGTGGTAAAGGCCCGTACATTTGTGGTGAAGTCGTGTATTGTGGTGGTGGTGGTGGTAGAGAAGCGTACTGTGATAATGGGAACGCGTACTGTGATGGTGGAGGCGCAGTTACAACAATTACTTTTACCCTTAAAATATAGTAAATAGTGCAGTTTCGGTTGAAGTGTCCTTATTTTCCTCCTCAGTCCCTTTCTCTGATAACCTCCGATCCCGACTTCTCTCTGATTTTGAGATCTTCCTCTCCCAAATCCTCCCTCTCTGATAACCTCCTCTCCAGAATCCTCTCCTCTGATATTTTTCTCGNTAAAATTATAAAATATTATAATATTATGCCACGTATGTCATGCATATATATTACATTTTGTACATATAACACACACACGCACATACCCACACTTTCTCTTACACATATATCTTGCAGTGCGTTTACATTGAAGTAGCATTATATACGCAACGCGCAACTTTGATTAGTAGAAGAAAGAAGCAGTGTTATTGCTTCTCTTTTCAACTAATAAATGTGCGTGTTGCATAAAGTACAACACAATATGAAAGCCATTGAAAAATCTATGTAAGTGTGTGTGTGTAAATAGTATGTACGCATATATGTTCGTTTTATTATATTTATCAATATTAGAAACTTTGTTATTTATAACTGTATTATATGTGTATGTATGCGTCCATACAAAATGCTTTTTACAAGTGTAAAATATTTATGCATGCACAAGTGCATGTAACAGGTTTTGCTGTATATTGTACTTGCTTATATTGTGTACACTATTTTACATGTGTCGCAGTGATTGTTGATTGTTATTAGTTCACATGTCAACCAATCACAGCTACATGTGTAAAATAATGTACAAAATATATGCAAGTTACTATATATAGCAAATGTTACATGCACTTGTGCATATATACATTTTTTACACGTGTAAAAAGCATTTTGTATGAACACACATGCAGGCGTAATAGAGTTACAAATAACAAAAAGTTATAACACAAAACACACATATACTTCTCAATGCTACTTTTTACACAGAAGTAACATAATATGTGCAACACGAATTTCTGATTTGTTGAAGTGAGAAGCAATAATGCTGCATCTCACATCTAAATCAAAATTGCATGTTACACGTATGTTATCTAAGTATGAAAAACAAAATCAGAGGTTAAGTTAATTAATAAGCAACACATAATTAATATACAGTACATGTTATTCAAGTTTGATACATACACACGTACGCACATATATGTGCGCCTTCACGCACATACACACACCCACACACACATACATATACACATACATACACACACACCCAGTCGAACACGACACACACACGACACGACACAACACGACACGCACACGCACGCATACATTTCTTGTATTAAAAAGTACTTCCATCTGGAAACTGTTTCTCTGGGCCTGATGGTGGTGTAGGTGATGCGGATGGTTCGGGAGCTGCGAGTGGTGCGGGAGCTGTGCGTAGTGCGAGTGGTGTTGGTGCTTGTACCGCTGACCGGAAATTTTTCGAATTGCGGAGCGCGAATTAGCAAGTACATGTGATAAAACATGGCGACCTTGGCGGCAGCGGCAACAGCGGATGCACGACGAAAAGATAAAATTGTATATTGCCAATACAAATAACATATATACACATATACAGGGTGTTTCAGAACTATGGGATCAAACTTCTAGGGGTTATTCAGTGCAACAGTAGAAAACATTTGAGTATAGGGACCCATGTCCGGAAAAGTGTCACTACCGCACTACGGCCCTAAGAGCGTTAAAATTTAGAAAGACGATGAATTGCCTAAATAGGATTTAATGCATTTAATGTTTGCCTTTTGTACATGATATCATCACAACAATTGTTCAAAATGTCTTCCTCCAACCTGAATACACCGATTTAAACGTCGCACGTGATTTCGGCGGACTTGACTAAAAAGGGCGTCTTAGGGCCGTAGTGCGGTAGTGACACTTTTCCGGACATGGGTCCCTATACTCAAATGTTTTCTACTGTTGCACTGAATAACCCCTAGAAGTTTGATCCCATAGTTCTGAAACACCCTGTATACACATATATTTCCATATACAGGGTCATTGAAAAGTATTGGACTCCCTTAATATCTTCAGGTAGAATGCATTTTGGAGAAAATGTCCAATAGCAAATTTGTATGGCTTCACGCGAGGAGTAAAATGATGATCTTGACTTTGATCTTGACCATGTCCTTTAAGGTCATTTCAAGGTCAACCTTATTTTTTTAAATAAAATTTCCTACATTTTATTGCAGATTTTTATAGCTTATCTTGCGATCTTTCCAAAACACTAAAATAAAACATTTTTTTATTAAGTACTTTTTGAGTTTTAAAAATTTGAAATTAACAATTTGTTAAGTGGCGTGTGATTCCGACCAGTCAAGACAAGAGTGGCATGTGGGTCTGGCCAGTTAAGGCAAATTTCATTCCAATTGGTCAGCTAGGGCAAAATATTTAATTGTATCAAACAATTTACAACAAATTTTCAAATTGTTGCCCTTCAACAGCCTGGCAATGTGCCAATCTGTTATAAACAGCTGAAACCGCATTCCGGTACGTTTCCGGCGGTATTAGTTTTATTTCTCGAGTTATTCTCCCTTTTAAATCATCTAAATCTTGTAGCTTGGTGGCATAAACTATACTTTTCAATTAGATAGATAGATAGATAAGCTAAAAACGGGGCGCATGTGAGTCTCTTTTGTCACTTAGATCTATAAGATCTTCTGCGACTCCCGCTAGTAGTTTATCGTACAGGCTGTTTTATCCCGGCATTTGCTGCCAGACTACACAGGTGACCGATATTGTGTATTTTCAGGTCTTCAGGTTTCACAAACATGGAGCCCAGAGATCTGAACCTCTTGAGTACTAGAGACGAGCAGCGACACAGTATGTGCACGCTGTCCTCCCTTTTCTTACCGCAAAATCTACACCTACTTTACTCGACTAGGCCTAAATTGAATAAATGTGCCCTGAAGGCCCAATGCCTTGTGAGAAGACCGATACACAATCTTTGTTTGTAATTACCTATAGTCAGTAGTTCCTTTGTCCTACCTGGCAATGGCTGTGTCATCAGGACCTTGGCCTGGCGGCAGCTCTTCAGTTTCGACTAAGCGGTCCTGTTCTCTCGATTCAGCCAGTCCTTGATGTGGTTTTTCCTTATTGCAAAAGGGACTCCAACTCTCTGACAGGCTGGTTCCTCTAAGGTACCCAATTTTGCTAGACTGTCAGCCATTTCGTTGCCTTGAATACCTTGGTGGCCAGGTACCCAGACTAGTGTAATGCTGTTTTGCTCACCCAAATTATTTAGAGCTTGCATACAATCCTAGACCACTGAGGATTCAGTGGTGGTCTTAGGAAAAACTCCTATGGCTGCTTTACTATCTGTATAGATGTTGATCCTTCTCTTTTTTGTTTCTTTTGATAGTAGGAGTCTTGCACATTCCAAAATAGCCAAGACTTCCGCTTGAAAGACCGTAGCCAACCTACCCAGGGAGAACGACTTCCTGTGATTTGATCCTGGACAGTATATGCCCGCTCCAAAGCGGCATCCGTTTGCTCCAGATCCATCAGTAAACTAGGCCTGAACGCCCGGCTGGATCTGAAGATTTCCGTTTTTCAGTCTGCCCTCGTGATCAAGTTTATAGAAAACGTTTTGTCCACTTGGCATATTCTGGTTATCTATCCTGTTTTAAGGGAGGTTTGTGAAGAAAACCGAGCCTGGTGTGGTCCCGCCGGAAATTTCTCCACTCCCTCTGACACCTCAGTCTATATGCTGTGAGTCTGTCCGCGCTTATGATTGTCAAATTTAGAAGTGGGATACAGAGCGCTATTTCCAACGCTTCTGTTGGTGTCGTTCTCATTGTCCCTGCCGTAGCCCTCAAGTAATTACCCTGTAGGCTTTTTAGCAGGTTCTTTGATTCCATTTTTTCCACTCTAGGCCACCAAACAACAGCAGCATATGGTAAGCTCGGTACTAGTACTGCCTTGTATATCTATAGGGCAGTATTTAATTTGATACCCCAAGATTTGCCCATTGGTCTTCTCCACGCCCAATAGGAAGCATAGAATTTAGTTCTCTTTATTCCGAGATGTGTTTTCCAGTTCAGTTTGGGGTCTAGGTAAACTCCCAAATATTTAACAGATTGGACGTATTCTATTTCTTTGCGCCCGAGTCTAAGCGGCTCAATGGCTTTCGGTTTATATTTTCTGGTGAAAATCATGGCCTTTGTCTTTGATGGATTAGCCCTGAGTCTTTTTGATTGACACCAGTCTTGCATGATTGTAAGGGCTTTCTGCATAGTCTCCTTAATTGTTTAAAAAAAATTACCTTGCATTATAATGGCCATCAGCGTAGACAAAAACGAGGAAGCCTTTCTTCTGTAATTTTCGTAGAAGTTCATCCGCGACCAGACACTAAAGCAGGGGAAATAAAACTCCTCCCTGCGGGCATCCTTTAGCGGGAAAACCATGCACACTTGAGTCCCCATGATTGGCAATCAGGGTTCTTCCTGTTATCATGCTTTGTGTCCAATCTGCTAGAGCAGCGGGAATGTGATGCCCGGTTATTGGTTCTTTGATGACATCATATGAGGTGCTATCGAAAGCACCCTCAATGTCCAGAAAGACGCCCAGGGCATATTCCTTTGCTTCCAACTGCTTTTCGACTTTGCCCACAAGATGGTGCAAAGCAGTATCTGTTGATCTGCCCTCCCTGTAGGCATACTGATCCGGAGACACGGATGTACTAGCAAAGGGCCGATTTTCAGATATCTATCGACCAGTCTCTCCAGTGTTTTCAGTATAAAAAAAATGAGACTAATTGGTCTGAAGTCTTTGGTTGTTATATGGCTATTTCTACCAGGCTTGGGTATAAAGACTACTCTTGTACCACCCCAAGTCTGGGAAACGTGTCTTAGGGCTATGCTAGCACTAAAAATTTTTGTGAGTAGACTTGTGAAAACTCCCATTCCCTCTTGAAGAAGAACTGGGTAGATTCCATCTGGTCCAGGTGATGTATAGAGAGAGAAGGTCTTAACAGCCCACTCAACTCCCTTTGGAAAGACAACCTCAGCTGCCAGACGCCAGTTCCTGGGTTTATATTTCCTAGGATTTGGTCGGCAAAGTTGTATGGTATGATCGAAACCTGGGAAGTGAACTTTAAATGTTTCAATGTTTCCGTTGCCTCCTCAGTGACATTTCCCGTTGGGAGCTTGAGACAATCTAATTGGGGACGGTGATCCGAACTGAGGATTCTGTGTACTGCAAGTCCTGTTTTTTTGCCTTGCTGAATTTCTTTCTCGTTTCCAACCTGATCTAACCGAGCTTTTTATTCTACCAGTGGATCTTGTTCACCGGATTCCTTGGTTTTGGTGGAGCGTGTTCCGTTTGACCACAGTACAATTCGACACCGA
The DNA here is from genome assembly GCF_002006095.1 of Pseudomyrmex gracilis. Classification (NCBI taxonomy): domain Eukaryota; kingdom Metazoa; phylum Arthropoda; class Insecta; order Hymenoptera; family Formicidae; genus Pseudomyrmex; species Pseudomyrmex gracilis. The sequence goes on along the minus strand of NW_018023284.1, from coordinate 2,092 downwards.
TCGATTCGACACAGATTTATTCGACACTAAATTATTCGACACCGTA
>NW_018023284.1:0-1516 GCF_002006095.1 Pseudomyrmex gracilis | reverse complement strand
GAATCGTACGGTGTCGAATAATTTGGTGTCGAATAAATCTGTGTCGAATCGAGCGGTGTCGAATCGTACTGTGGTCAATAGAGTATCACCCGTTTTGGTGAGCAGTTTAATTCAAAGACGTTTGTAAAAGCGTTCTTTAAAAAGTCCACCGCGTTTTTCAAGTTGTTTTTGGTTCTGAAACTGGTTTGGGCCACAGCGAGCTAGGCCTTAAGGTCAGCCTTAAAGCCCTCCCACTTAGTTTTTTGTGGGTTGCAAGCCCTGATTTGCGGTATTTGTTGAAGAGTTGGGTGTATATGTCTGTGGTCCGACTCAGAGGGCTCATTCGATACTCTCCAGTCTCTCACTAAACTCGCCACCCTCTCTGTACATACCGTAATATCAATGACTTCCTGTCTTCTGGAGTCCAGGAATGTCGGCTCGTTTCCTCTGTTGAGAATGGTTAATTCTGTGCCCATTAGGTGGTCGTGCAGACTCTCCTCCCGCAGGTTGGTATTTGTGTTTCCCCATCCTACACGGTGGGAGTTTGCATCGCAACCCAGCAGGAGCTTGAGCCCTCTGGCTTCCGCATAGGCTTCCAGGTTTTTTACCTCTTTATGTGGTGGTGGATCCGTGGAGTCATAAGGCATATACACTGCCCCTATCAATACTTCCATGTCCTCTTCCTCGGCCAGCTTCACTCTCACCTTGATGACTGTGAGGTCCTCGATGCTGAGTTGTGGCAGAAAGATAGCATTTAATCTTTTTACTAAAATGCATCTTACTCTTTTTTCTGAGTGTGCTTTGTATAAGCAACCGCACCCACTCAGTCCTTTTACTGCACCATTCACAATCCATGGTTCTCGGCTTAATGCAATACTTGTATGCATCACAGCTATGCTCCTGGCTAAGATAGCCGAGGCGCTTTTGCTGTGATGCAAGGTAATCTGCGTCATTTTGATGCCGAGAGAAGCCATTTTTAAGCAGGCCCGACACCCTCCAATTCCATCTTCTTTTCTGTCGCCTCCCCGCGCTCTCGTCCCGCCATCTTAACGGTGGCCCGGCCGAAACCGAAGAAAGGCCAGAAGCCACAGTGCTTCAAGGCTCCCATCGCCGAGTCGCCAATCAGACAGGAGAAGTGGGCGCTCGTAGCATCCTTCTTATACGTCCCCCTGGTGACGACCCAATCGCTGGTTGCCAGCCCTGTGTTTTGCTGGTTAAGGAGCTTTAAACCCTCCTCAACTTCTATTTCAGGCTCCTCCACATGCACTACCACCCGATGACGCTTAGGTACCTCACCAACCGGCAGCACACGCAGGGGAATTCCCCTGACTTTTAAATCGGAGGAGTGGGTCTTAAGCCACTCTGCCGACTCTTTGTTGGCGCCCACACCAATGAGTGCGTTATCCCTTTCTTAGGAACCAGTGAAAGTGGGGCCTTTGTCATTCTCAGACATGCCAAGTATGACAGACTGGGTGATACTCTATTGACCACAGTACGATTCGACACCGCTCGATTCGACACAGATTTATTCGACACC
>NW_018023283.1:2370-13788 GCF_002006095.1 Pseudomyrmex gracilis | reverse complement strand
CCGGTGCCCGCCGCGTCATATCCTGTGACGCCATCTTGTCGAACCGCCATATTGCCACGTGTGAAGTCGTCATAACACAGCCCACCGCGTGTGAAGTCGCCGTAATGTCGCGTGACGTCATTTCCCGCGTGACGTCATATCCTTTGACGTCAGAGCCACGCCCCCGCGTGACGTCATAGTGACGTAACCCCTCCCCCTGTGACGTCATACCCCGCACCCCGCGTGACGTCATACCCCCTCCCGCTGTGACGTCATACCCTCTCCCCCTGTGACGTCATACCCCCTCCCCTCCGTGTGACGTCACCCCTCCCCCTGTGACGTCATACCCCGCACCCCCCCCTCGGAGCTCTTGAATTAGAACTCTCCTTATTACACTACTGTATTGTTATTAATTTTTTTTGGAATCTTATTGTTTTTAAAAAAGTAACAATAACAAGAAAACAAAATATAAGTAAATAACAATAAAATCGTATTTTTATATTTTAACTAATAAAAATATTTATTTATATATAAAATATACATATATAAAATATAAAATAAAATATATAAACACATATATAAAATATATAAACACATATAAAATATATGTAAATATTTATATAGAGAATATATATTATATACACACACTGCGCGCGCTTGAGAAGTTTTAAAATTGCTTTTTTAATGCTGTATTATCACTAGAAATCGTATTAACTTTTGACAATAAAGTTTGTAGGTTTGTAGGTTTGTAGGTTAAATTAGGTTAGGGTAGGTTAAGTAATAATATTATTCTTCACATAGTGCAGATCGCGTTCCATTTAACTATGACACACTGTACTCAAATGTGTTAATCTGTGTCAATTTGTGTTCATTTGTGTCTTCTAAAAGAAAAGCAGCCTTTGCCGATCTTCAGGCGCAATGCTAGGACATGTGCTTCAATAGAACTAACTATTCTCGTAAACTAGACAACAAAATCACATTCTGATCGTATTATTATATTCTTTTATATCATCTGCTTTTTTGTCTGGTGCCTGTATAGTTCTACAACGCTTTGAACTTATTTAAAAATAGATAAATATGATCAAGTGATAGTAGGCAAGTGTAACGTTTGGTTCTTTTTTGTAATCAAAGGGCCAGGCATAGATGTGTTTCTTTACGTTCTTTACTTTTGGAGAAGCGTTTTTGATTTAATTCAGTAAATAATGAGATTAGTTAATTCTACTAAAATGACATCCCGTCGGTATAACAGGACAGTTCAGCATCCTCTTAACAATCGCGATCTTCACCGCTCGATTGCAGCTGCTCGCTTTTCCCCAATTCCGGAATCAAATTGAATGGAAAAGACTCTGTGAGTCTTACGCGACAACTACTGCGAGGCAGTGCTTTCGAGCCGTATAACGAAGGTAATTACGCGAGTGGCGTAAGAGTGACAATAAAAAAAAAGAAATTCTTACGGCTTTGAGCCGGTACCTCACCGGCGCTGTCCTTAAAACCCGCGTCCGGGCTCCAAAATCGCTGTCTGCTCGGCTGGTCCGTTCTCGTCCACGGGAAAGGACTCGCGCTCTCCCTCTCTGGCCAACACCGCTCGATCCTTAAACTCTGGCTGCCGCCAGACTTTCGCACGCACGAAAAACTTTTCACGAGTCTTCGTATTCGCCGATTGTATGCAAACGCCGGGAAAACCCGTTAATTTCTAAACGCCCGAATGCTAATATCACTCGCCCCCGCGCTTCAGTCGCTTTTATTTATTTTTGCCGACTTCCCCTGAGAGGTCCTCGGGGCGGCGGGGGCAGTTCTGTTAGCCTATCAAATAAGCTCGCTGGTTCAGGCGTCGTGATCACGTGTCTCGATTCGGCGCGCCTAATAGAATTAAATTCTCGCAATGGCTTTTCTTAGTGTTGTTCAAGGCCAGCCGTTGTTATCGCTGGAGATATCCGTCGGTATTTTGACTGCGTCGCCTTGTGGCTTAGGTGACCCTGCCAAAGATCCGACTGCTTTTCCCTGTTTTCCAGCGACTGTTATGGCCTGTGTGCCGTCTCCTTTTTCTGTGCCGTGCCTGTTGGTAGCCGTAGTCTCTCTCTCGTTGCGCCGCTTATCTCTACCTCTATCTTTCCTCGTCCTTTGATGTCTCCTCCCGCCTTGGCCCCTCTATGGTATTTTTGCCGATACCGGTGAGGTGCCCGCGGTCGATATGGTATAATTTATTTTGGACAAACAAATAAAACGCTTATTTTAAAATTCGCTTTTTTTATCTAATTTTTGCTCCGGAGGATTGACGGGTTCTGCGTGCGATTTCGGATCCCGGAGACGAGTCTTGGTGACCGGAGCAAGCGAGTGCATGTGCAATCGCCCTGCTACGTCACAGTATATATACACACACACATATTATGTTATATGTTTGATTTTTATACATTTACACATACATACATACTATGTTATATGGTTGATTATTGTGCTTTGATTATTTGTTAAATGTATGTTTATATATATATATATATATATATATATATATATATATATATACACGGAGGTTCCACTGTTCGCGAGCTTAACTCCCGATTTCGCGACTAATTTTCGGAGAAACTGAGAGAACAATTACTTGGCAACTAGAGACAAATATCCGGATAAGCAATCAATTAGAATAAACACGCTCCCAATCTTGTTTTTCGGAACAGCTACTCGCGATGCATAGCCGTTTCGGGTGGCGTTCAAATTTTTCGGAAGAGCTACTCACGGTGCATAGCCGTTTCGAGTGGTATCCGAATTTTTTTCTTTCCTCTTTCTTTTTGCTCTTTTCAATCTTCTCTAAACAGCAAAGATAAACAAGCTCAATATCTCCAAAAAACGGTCGCGAAGCCTAGGCAATACAATAACATAATTGCATAAAATCATTTAAGTGAAACTCCGGACAGGAGCGTCACGAGCGGAAGTAAAGGGCCGACGTCGCCAGCGCAACCAGAGATTGTAACGCGCGGCTGCCCTTGCTCTAAACAAGCCGGAGCTGAGCAGGCCCACTACTGTCATCCCTCCTTAGACAATAGAGAACGATTCCAAAAATAATAATAACAACAGCAATAATGATACGGAAACACACGTAGACATCTCTTACATACCTTCGAACGACGCACACCCGGACATACAAAATCATAATAATAACGATAACACACACATAGAATCTCACGAAACCGCACACAACATACATACAGACACACACTACGACGACGATTCGTGGTATCAATACCCCTCTTACTCTCCTGTAAGCTCCGATCCTCCCGCGAACAATCCACTGCCTTCATCTCCTTGCTCCCCCTCTCCAACGCACTCCGAGCCCGCTTGTCCCGCAGAAAATTCCGCGGATGAGCAATCCGCGCCAACTTCTCCACCGCCTCCTCGCTCTCCTTCTCCTATACTTTCCACATCCGCGCAAGAACCCGCGGATAACGAACCGTCCGATTCCTCTCGACCAACGACCCCACCGCTCGACTCTAAAATACAACACTTCCTCAAATTAGCCTCTACTTACCGAATAGCAGATCCTAAAAAAATACTCTATGTAATAGATCATAAAGAATATAGAAAATATACGCTACATGGATATTCGGTATGAAAAAAAGAGAGGCGGAAATGATAGTCACGTAGTCGTCAGTATTACGCAACAGAACGCAAACCGTCCTCCCGCTTTGAATGTAACTGACAGACTGAGCGGTCCCCTTCATACTCAAGATACATGTAACGGTCTCTACCCAATCACATCGCTTTAACCGAACAAAGACTAAGTCGCCTTGTAATTTTCTAAAAATGAAAAATATAGTTTCAGTTTGTCCGTGTCCGACATGACGTTAATTGAATTGCTTTGTAATTTGATGTGTATTATCTCGGATACGGATGATACACATCTCTTGAAAAAGTACAATTCTGTGTCCAAGACTTTGACATTTTGCCAATTGAAATTGTGATCCGTGTCAATTCTGTGCTGTGTGACTACAGAAACATTCTCCACGCGACGATTAATTTAATTTTTGTGTTCGGAAACCTTAGTCTTGAGTTGTCTCATAGTCTGGCCTACGTACAAAGCATCGCACTCATTACATTGCAACTTATAAATTACATTTTTTCGTTCAATATCTACAGGATCTTTGATATTTTTGATAAATTGATTTAAATTATTGAGACTTCTATAAGCTAACATATTTCCATCTCCCGTTTTCAACGATTTCGAAATTGTATGCAATATTTTATTAATAAAAGATACAACAAAATACTTTTTAATTATTTTTAAAGTTGGTGTAGACTCCAAACTGTCCAATATTCCGTTAATTTTGTTCGTAATCAGATATTTTACACGGCCATTGATGACTTTAAAAATTATTTCTAACGGATAGTTATTGGAGATGAGTATGTTGATTATAAATTTTATATTCTTTGCTTGAAACACAGAGTGGGACAACAACAGAGCTCTGTCTACCGTTCCAAAAATAGTTCCTATTTTTTAAGAGACTGGGTGTGAGAAATGATAATTTAAATATTTGCCCGAAAATGTAGGTTTATGGTACCAGACGCACATGATCGTCCCATTAACAGACACAATCAGTTTGACGTCTAAAAAGCTCAAAGAATTCCCATTTTTTGTTTCAATCGTGAACTTCAATCTGTCATTATATCCGTTGAAGGTATCCAAAAGATAATTTAAATCATGGCGGGCGCGGTTAAAATAATGTCATCTACATAACGGTAATAAAAAGCGGGTCTAAATTTTAATTTTTTTAATACGGAAACTTCCAAATCTTGCATCACTATATCCGCGATAATAGGGAACAATGGAGAACCCATCGGTACTTCAAAGGTTTCCTTATATACATTATTGTTGAACAAAAAATAAGTGGATGACAAAACAAACTCAACCGTCTTCAAAAAATCGGAGAGAGCAATCTTTGTCTTGAGTCAAATGTATTTCCATCTAATCTTGATGCGGAAATATGTGTGTACATATATATAAATATATATACGTGTTTACATGTAAATTTTTACAAATGAGGTTTTTGAATTGAGTTTTTAATTCTTCAATTTATATAGGATGCTAGATTTGCGTCACGTACATGAAAAACCCCGAATACCCTTCCAAACTAATTTAAAATATTGCAAAAGAACTCCTCAGCCAGGAGTTCGAACCTGGAATTTTCGGCTTTCCGGGCCGTCGCTTTCCTTGTAAGGCCATAGAGACACTTGGAGTTTGTCTCGCAATACTTTGTACATCTGTCGATAATGGTCTGATAATTTAATAACGCTTATTATTTCAAATATTATTTCACTATATATTATTTTAATTTCAAATTAGTTTGGAAGGGTATTCGGGGTCCTTCATATACGTGATGCAAATCTAGCATCCTACATAAATTGAAAAATTGAAACCTCAATTTAAAAAACTTTTGTAAAACTTTACTTGTGAACACGTATATATGTTCATATATATACAAGGTGAGTCATCTGAATCTATCACCTCCAATAACTCGTTTGTGTGGCCAGGAATCGAAAAAAGTTTCATATAAAAGTTGTAGGGTTTCGAGGGAGAACCAAAATGGCGTATCTTTCAACTTTTGATTTTGACGGAAAGTGAGTTACTTCAACCGAAAGTGGTTTTTTTAAAATGGAAACCCCCCTTTTTGACACCGAAAAAAGAAAAAACGGAAAATTATACGTTCAGATATAATTTTGGCTGTTTTAAAATTTTTAAGACGGAGAACAAAGATGGCAGACAAAAATTTTAGTTAACCGATTTGCACCAAATTAAGTTTACGAGNGTTTTTGGGGTTGCTGATCACGAATCTGAAGTCAGATTTGCAAAATTCACAATGGCGGATCCAAGATGGCGGACCAAAATGGCAGACGAAATTTTTAGCCAAAATTAATAGAAATTACTACTCTTAGCACTACCCAGGAACAACGGCGTAGACGTGGTAGTTTTTTGTTCCTTTTGGGGTGCTTTATTTACGTGAGTCCTCTTGCCTCTCATTATCGGGGTGCTTTATTTACGTGAGTCCCCTTGCCTCTCACTATCGGGGTGCTTTATTTACGTGAGTCCCCTTGCCTCTCACTATCGGGGTGCTTTATTTACGTGAGTCCTTTTGCCTCTCACTATCGAAGTGCTTCATTTACGTGAGTCCCCTTGCCTCTCACTATCGGGGTGCTTTATTTAGTTACTTTGTAACTTCAAACAGTTAATTCGCTAAGTAGTACACTTAGCAAATTAACTGTTCAAAATTCCGTCTATTTTCTTGAATGCATAGGTTGATACCATCATGAATATGATGTTAATGATAATCGTGTTATAACCCCACCAACTCCCGTGTACAAAATTTGGTGAAAATTGGTTGACTTTCAGACATTCATACTTATGCGCGACTAGTTTGTATGTAGCTCTTCCGCTAGGTTGCTATAACCATGACTATCATCCTGCAATCATAAANCAGACGTGAATGCTTAAATAGCAACGATATCTCCGCGTATTTCTATCTACTAAGAAATCAATACTTTTAGAACTTAGGTAATTTTTTATCTTTAATATGACAGCTTACCTACCAAACGAAATCGTGGACATGATCAAAATATTGGGGGAATGTAGAAATAATTTTTCGAGAGCTGAACGTCTGTATGCTCAACGTTATCCTGATAGAAGGCATCCAACTAGGGTAATCATACCCTAGGGTAAAACCCTTACGCAGAGAGCAAGTGATGGGTCTATGGTTTGCCGATCACGACATCATGAATATGATGTTAATGATAATCGTGTTATAACCATTTTAGCGAAAATTTATCTCGATCGTCATATTAGCACTCGTCAAATCAAAAGAGAAATTGGCATACCTTAGCAAACAGTTGCGAGAATATTAAAGACGAGAAAATTTCATGCATATCACATAACGTTGACACAACATTTGAATTTTAATGATTACTTACTTCGTGTAAATTTTTGTGAATGGGCTCTGCAAATGATCCAACAAAATGATAACTTTTNAACAGTTGCGAGAATATTAAAGACGAGAAAATTTCATGCATATCACATAACGTTGACACAACATTTGAATTTTAATGATTACTTACTTCGTGTAAATTTTTGTGAATGGGCTCTGCAAATGATCCAACAAAATGATAACTTTTTCCGGTACGTACTCTTTTCGGATGAAGCAACTTTCAGTAGCAATGGAACTGTAAATAGACATAATTGTCACTACTGGTCCAATGTAAATCCTTATTGGTTTCGTTCAACTAATTTCCACAATCGTTGGTCTTTAATGGTCTGATGTTGCATCGTAAAGGGCTATTTAATAGGTCCTTATTTTTTTGAAGAAAACGTTAGCGGACAAAAATTTTTGCAGTTTCTTCGAGACGATTTACCGCAACTATTGGAAGGCGTTGATTTATTCACCAGAGAACGGATGTGGCATTAATTGGTGCGCCAGCACATTATTCAAATATTGTAAGAAATTATTTGAGTAACCGATACAATGGTAGGTGGATTGGGAGACTGAGCGCAGTCGCTTGGCCTCCTCGTTTGCCAGATTTAACTTCTCCTGATTTTTTCCTGTGGGGAATGCTGAAAAATATTGTCTATAGCAAAAAACCAACAATCAAGGAGAATATGAAGAAACGTATTAGGACTGCTTGTGCCGCAATATCTCAAGAAATTCTTTTGGGAACAGTCACATCATTCAGAAGGCGTATCGACCTATGCATTCAAGAAAATGGACGGAATTTTGAACAGTTAATTCGCTAAGTGTACTACTTAGCGAATTAACTGTTTGAAGTTACAAATTAACTAAATAAAGCACCCCGATAGTGAGAGGCAAGGGGACTCACGTAAATAATGCACTCCAATAGTGAGAGGCAAGGGGACTCACGTAAATAAAGCACCCCGATAGTGAGAGGCAAGGGGACTCACGTAAATAAAGCACCCCGATAGTGAGAGGCAAGGGGACTCACGCAATTAAAGCACCCCAAAAGGAACAAAAAACTACCACGTCCACGCCGTCGTTCCTGGGTAATGCTAAGAGTAGTAATTTCTATTAATTTAGACTAAAAATTTCGTCCGCCATCTTGGTCCGCCATCTTGGATCTGCCATTGTGAATTTTGCAAATTTGACTTCAGATTCGTGATCAGCAACCCCAAAAACTCTCGTAAACTTAATGTGGTGCAAATCGGTTGACTAAAATGTTTGTCCGCCATCTTCGTTTGCCATCTTGAAAATTTTAAAACAGCCAAGGTTATATCTGAACGTAAAATTTTCCACTTTTTCATTTTCTGGTGTCAAAAAGCGGGGTTTCCATTTTAAAAAAACCACTTCCGGTTGAAGTAACTTACTTTCTGTCAAAATCAAAAGTTGAAAGGTACGCCATTTTGGTTTCCTCTCGAAACCCTACAACTTTTATATGAAACTTTTTTCGATTCCTGGCCACACAAACGAGTTATTGGAGGTGATAGATTCAGATGACTCACCCTGTACACACATATTTTTGCACAAACATCCTGCAAACTGCTCTTAGAACCTTATATATTTTATTATATTATATATTTGATTTTTTTTTAATAAACTTTAAAGTTGATATAAATAAATGTAGATTTACTTTCTAGCTTTTATGATAATTTACTAATAGTTTGCAACAAGCGGCCAAAATCCCCCCACAGAGCGTGTAACAAGCAAAAGCAAGCATAAACAATACCATACCAAAAAAACAAAAAAAAAATAAATGTTTCGACAGCAAAAGAAAGCCCAGAAATCGCTTGTACTTACCGCTAAAGAGATAGAGACGGCTGAAGCCAACGAAGCCAATTACTGAAATAGGAAAAGTCAAAAGGGATCGGAAGGAAACAGCAACGCATGGTGATTAGAACTAGAATCAAAATGTTAGTAACCAAAAGAGAGATACAGTTTAGGAGGTATACAGAAACACAAATAAGTTTGGAAATGTAAAAATGATTGTATGAAGCTTCAAGAATTTTCAAAGAACAATAAATTTTGACTGTTGAAGCAATAACACTGTTGTTAGAGTGTAAACATTTAAATCCGTTTATTAAACAATTAAAGTAGCATGCCACTGAGAGATGCAACAAAAAAGTATTAAGGATTAGATTGGGAATTGAATCAATTTCAACTTTCTGCGACAAGCATATTGCATGAGCTTATCCAATCACAGAACAGCAAGTTGATGCCAGAAGTATTTTGCGTATCGTAAAGACAATGACCTTGATATTTTTTTGTTGCATCTCTCAGTGATAAAGAGATAATAATTTTGTGTTCAAAATTTGTGTTATGGAAAAAACGTAGTACAATTGATGCAAGAAGAATAGGAACACTATCGATAATGCGTTTTCACAGATATAATACTACTTACAACATGCGACTGTGCGACTATTTATTGTTGACGAGGCCTTATATCATATTTATTCTAAAATAGGAATCAGTTTTTACTTACGTATTTTATTTAATCTGTATAAGTTATTAATATTTAAAATAAACAAATAATTCAAAATTTATGTCAATTGACATCTTTTAAATATAATAAATTGTAATAAATTTAGATATATAATAATAAAGTTTAACATAAAAACTAAAAAACACAAAGTAAAACAAGTGTTTTACTATCTATAATTATATAATATTAATAATAAAAAATAAAAATATACTAAAAATGATTTAAGAAGTTACATACATCCAGTGGCCTCAAAAATTGGTGTTTATTATGAATTTTGTTACAGGAGATATTGATAAAAATTAAACAAAATATACATTACACATTATTTCAGTAGTTTTTTAAGTATAAGAAAAAATGTATTATTAGTTTTTGTTACATTTATTGTTATTAGAGCTTTACAACGCCAGAAAAAAATGTTGCCTTACAGTCGACATAATAACTCATTGAAAGATGAACAGATATAAAAAATGAAAAAAGATTCTTGTAATATAATGTTGTGTAATTATATATATATATAGTCTGTTGAGCCAAAGTTTTTAATTTCAAAAAATTAAACAAGTTATGGCATTAAAAATAAATATGCGTTTTTACAAAAAATTTAATTCTTTAAATATTTATAAAATTTCTATAACAAAATATTTCTAAAAAATGGCTTGACTATAAAGAACGTAGTTCTTCCCAAAGATTTACAAAAAAACCAAAAATACTGAAAACTTTTTGAGTTATTGTGTCGACTATATCAAAAAAAGTAGTTTCAAAGAAAAACGCGTTTAAAGTTTGGAGTAAGCATTGAACGTATATGTACATTTATACAAATTTATTGTTAACTTTAGAATAGAATTTTTGAGTACAGTTCCGAAAACCTGAAACACCCAATTTTTCTGTCGATTGGTATACTACAGTATTTTGATGCGCTGATTACGAATATGATAGTCAAAATCACCGACAAGGTCATTTTCAAGGTCAAAACTCAAAAACACTCTCTCAAAACTTAGCGCTTGTTTAACATTATTTTAATAAATATTTATAGCACAAAAAAATATTTTTAATAAAAGTTGTAGCTCTTAAAAAAATGCATTATTTATGTCCTATGCATTTTTTTGCATAGAACCACTAGTTTTCGAGAAAAATAAGACAATAGGTAAGAGAGTGACTTGTTTGTGCGTGAAAGTGGCGAGGAAGGCGCTCAGTCGGATGGTAAATATTTACAAAAGGTCACCACCTTCTGATTTGAATGAGCTTGACAGATGTTGTCAAGGACAATGAGTAACAATCAAAAGGTTTTAGCCGTCGCTCGTTGTTTATTAAAAAGGTAATAACAAAAAAAGTTTTATAAATAAACTCTTATTTTTTGATTCCATGTACATTTTCTTTGTGTTGTGAGTGTTTAGAGCTACGTCCGCTTGCAGGGATTTTGCCCCTCCCTCTTGCTCTCTCATCAAGAAAAAATGAAGAATTTAATTAACAAATACGACTTCCGATTACATTCGCTTTATGCCAAAATTACCAAACAAAGTTGTATTAATGAAGCATCGTTGTCCAAACCTGTATGTGTTAGACATAAGTTTGTTATAAGGTGCTTGTATAAGGTTAAACAGTATGTTTAATTATATGTTTTAGTTATATGTTTGTTTATGTAATTCCCGTTTGTGTTATCGATCGGTTTAAAATGCTTATTGTAAGGTTATCGAAACTACTGGAATCCGACGCAAGGATCCAGTCGCCGGTCGCTACGCGAAATGTGATAGCGCGTCCAAGGACGCGCTGACCAAAGGTCGCACGCGCGGCCGAAAAGATGCAATGGTCTGCATTACACTTTTCGGGCACCGGATACTGTCAGGTTTTTCCTCCGCCAATCATGATTGAGTGGCTGAGGTATAAAAGCCGGCATCACCTGTGCGTCGGTGGACTAATCCCGAAACGTGTTGCGGCCGAAGGCTCTGCTCGACAGAGCATTGCTTGTGGGAACTT
>NW_018023283.1:0-1785 GCF_002006095.1 Pseudomyrmex gracilis | reverse complement strand
AGTCGCAGAGAAGCAGAAGGATTGGTCTCAAGGATCAGGACCTTGGTAGGATCCGGAACATTGAATTTGGCTGAACACAGCTAGCAAGAAACGAACCGAGCGGCAAGCAAGCGAGAGCGAGCGGCCGACGGGGAACGAGCGATCAACGGAGAACGTGCGAGCGACGGAGAACGAGCGATCAACGGAGAGCGAGCGGCCGACAAAGAGCGAGCGGCCGACAAGGAGCGAACGACTGACAGAGAACGAGCAGCCGGGAGAAGCAGCGCGGCGAGGGAGCAGCGCGTCAACGGCGGCAGAGGCGGTCAGCGACACCAATACGAACACGAGCGTAAGGCGAGATGCGGCTACTAATGTAAGTCAGGAAATTCGTTTTTTTTTATGTGCGAAAACCGGGAAGTAGCGGACAAGTTAACACCGATTAACAGTAGTGAATTTCGGTTAGAATTGCCTAGTTTCAACGTACCGGGCGAGACGCGAAATAAATCGTGGCTACATTCGGAGCCGGCAAAGCGAACGTTACAACATTTAAAATTTAGAGAAACACAGAGCGATCCGTGTCAGAGTAGAGAACCTTGCAGTATCGAGAGGTCCGGTCGGGTTCGACGAAATTTGGCTCTTGAATTTAGTAGCGGAAGCGGTAGCACGAGTGAGAACGAATTACAGGAGAATATTACGGTAGACCGCGAGTTTACATTTGATGTAGACGAGAGTTTACTTCCTCAAGCAAACCCTGAACCTAGAAGACGGAGGCCTTACGTTAGTCGGACTCCGAGTGATGTGTCCGAACGCGGAGAATTTTCGTTAACCTCGTACGACAGTAGTGTGTTCGATCCGAAGGAAATACGTACGGAAATGGCTCACGCGCCTAACAACTCGTTGGACGAACGACTTGATAGAGTACATCAGACACAAGCTGACGTGGACAGAGAGATAGACCGAATGCGTAGTGAGTTAGGAGGTAGACAACCCCTCCAAGGGGCAGCGGGCTTGAACAGACCCGCAGGCGAGGTCACGGAGGTAAATAGAAACCCCGACGACTCCTCAAATACTTTGTTTATGCGNGAGTTGATGCAGGCCTTCCGAGAATTGCAAACTGAGGTGCGAGGTCTGAAGCGGCAGGTAGTGCGACGCTGTACCTCACAAGTGTACGAGGACGACGAACCGCTTAGACGTCGCACAAGAGCCGACGATGTAACGCGAGAACGCGATAGCGCGCTGGACGTAACATACGGACGGACGGCGGCGGACGTGAGAAATCAAACGGCGCACTTGAGTGATTACATGTTGTTGAAAGAGGCGCGCGCGATGATACCAGTATTCGACGGCAAAACGCAGACGCAGTTACGCGAATTTTTAAGTGCGTGTACTTACGCGATGAAAAATATTAATCCGGTAGACGAAAGAACGCTATTAGAAGCAATACTGTGCACCAANCTAAGGGGACAGGCTTTGCTGGATTTTGAAACGCGAGACATTCACAGTTTCGAACAACTAAAAAATGAGTTAGAAGCAACATACTCTGCTAAAAAAGGCACGATGGAGCTACAGATTGAGTTCAGTTCTCTAAAGCAGAAAACGGGGGAAAACGCGCTAACGTTTGGACATCGCGTAAACCAACTTGCCATNGAGCTTTACGAATCCATGATCGAAGGAAAAGCGCGGACTAATAAACAAAAGAGAATTATCTTGGAAACGATCAAGGAACAAGCCTTGCATCANTTCCAAATCGGGCTAAAAGATGACCTTAAATTAATAATAAGGTCACGCAATTATAATACGCTCCAA
>NW_018023282.1:13274-14810 GCF_002006095.1 Pseudomyrmex gracilis | reverse complement strand
GCTATTAATATGAATTGTAGTAATAGTTTTGTTTTCTATACTATTAATATAATTTATTTTTTATAGTATGATTAATTATGTAACGTTCACATTTTGTTTTTACAAGATGAAGAGTTTGGTTTTATTTTTTTACTATTTGATGTATTTCATTTGTGTCTTGAATTATCCTTTTGCTTTAATTATATATTGAGGTTGATGAAACAATTTGTTTGTATTTCAATAACAATTTTACAACAAAATTAAAACCGATTTTCTGATTACTTCCATATATTATACACTTATTGTAGATTTAATATTTACTAGCATTTAAAATGTTTTCTTTTTTGCACTATTGCACTTAGCACATATTGTATATAAGTGTATTTCACAACTATTAGTACTCATGTACGTTTATAAAACCGCATTTGGGAAAAGTTACTACATCCAACTTAAGTTGGGGCAAACGCTTTCTGCGTAAAATAATTATTACACCAGCACACGTTTATATAAAACGCCNTTGGGAGATTTAACTACATGCAACTTATGTTATAGCAAACACTGTCTGCGTAAAATAATTATTACACCAGCACACGTTTAGATAAAACTCCTCTGGGAAAATTAACTACATGCAACTTATGTTATAGCAAACGCTTTCTGCGTAAAATAATTATTACACCAGCACACGTTTATATAAAACGCCTCTGGGAGAATTAACTACATGCAACTTATGTTATAGCAAACGCTTTCTGCGTAAAATAATTATTACACCAGCACACGTTTATATAAAACGCCTCTGGGAGAAGTAACTACATATAACTTAGGGTTAACTAAAATAAATGGAATATCTCTAATTATTACATGCAATATGTGGGTGTGTGTGTGTGTGTGCGCGCGCGTGTGCGCGCGTGTGTGTGTGTAAAGATTCAAATATATATACATATATATATAAGTACACTGTTATATCTCACATAGCATTGTTAGTAGCCCAAACGTTTCCGCAACAGGTTTTCTGAAACTTAGCAACGTTTCCTTACAAATTTCTTAAATGTCGTAGTAACGTCGCGAGAATGTCAAAATGTCCGCTGTTTAAGTTGCAATCTGACTTTGTAGAAACTTATAAGAAACGATGCTCATAAGTTGCAAATTTTTTAATGTTTAATTTTGTATAAACATTGTAAAATACATTTTTAAAATCATGCAGTTAAAACAAGAGGATATTCTCCAGGAAGGAGTGATAAATTTATTAATCACTCCTTCCTGGAGAATAGGTAAGCAGGCAAAACCTGCATNGTTTCAAAAATGTATTTTAGAATATTTATACAAAATTAAACATTAGAAACTTTGCAAGTTATCGTTTCTTAAACGTTTCTACGGAATCGGACCGCAACTTAAAAAGCGGACATTTCGACGTTCCCGCAACATTACTACGACGTTTCAGAGATTTTTAAGGAAACGTTGCTAAGTTTCGGAAAACCCGTTGTGGAAACGTTTGTGCTACTAATAATGCTATGTGGGATATATATATTTAAATAAAAAACAAAAAAAAGTACATGAAAA
>NW_018023282.1:9791-12197 GCF_002006095.1 Pseudomyrmex gracilis | reverse complement strand
TTTTCTCTCTCAAAAATAAAAAGACAAAAACCTACTTATATGTTTATACATAGTACGTTTTCACCTTTGGATCTGTACATTGCTTTAATTTTCTCTTTANTTTTTTTGACGTAAAGTTTTTTTAATTTTTAGATCAATGTAGTACACAAAGTGAGTCTGATAAAATGATTAGCACATTTTTCTCNAAAAACATTTAAAAACAAAGGAAAACATTTATAATTGAAATTGTAAAATAAGAGGATCGTATTATGATAACCTTGAATGACCTTTAAAATTTTTTGATCTTACCTTACCAATCCAAAATTTCTTTTCTTAAATAGAAAAAGATACTTTTCATTTTCAGAAGTCACTCTGTNGATGGTGTTCAATGAGCTTCATAACTTTGCTATTAAAATATTTTTTGAAAACTCAAATGTTGTTGAAATATAATCAAAATTAGACAAAATTAAAAATATGAAAAAAATCTTTTTTTACAACTACAACAATTTTTCAAAATGTTTGCTATGTTATTCCAGACATACGTGTAATTATCGTGAAAGGCTTGCTTAAGAAAAGAAGAGTAGAAAAACTAGCTTATTTTCAACATTTTATCACTCGAGAAGACATGATAGAAGAATAAAAAATAGGTTTTGGGAAATAACCGTTCAAGAGGTAAAAAAATCCCACCAAGCTTTCCACAAACACTATAGGCACATATCTGAAACAACATAGTGAACATTTCGAACACATTGTAATAGTAAAAAGATTTTTTCTATACTTTTCATTTCGACTACCTTTGTTTAGATCTCAACAATTGTTGAGTTTCAGAAAGATACTGTACATACAAAAGGTTTTAAGCTCATTGAGTACTATCGACAGAGTAACTCAAAAGTACTCCTTTCCTTTTAAAACAACAAAATTGAGATTGATAAGGTAAAAAAAAAATTTTAAAGATCATTCAAGGTTACTAGAGTATGTCTCTGTAATCCTATAATCTTGATAATGGAGGTTTTTCTCTATTTCTAATCGTTTTTTGAGAAAAACGTCCTGACCGTTTTATTAGATTCACCCTGTATATTGTTGTCAACCTGCTATTCTCTTAAGTCAAATGGATTTATTTATGTATTTTAAGTATTTTACATGTTTAAATGTATAAGTAAATATATAGGTACATTAATTGTATGTTAGAGTATTTTTTTACGTTTTTTTTTTAAAAATAATATCACTGATGAAAATCCAACATGGGATGAAATTTGTAATTAGCAATTTTAAATAATAATTATAATATATATTTCAACATGAACTATTTTGATTTGCATTGGTCTGTAGCACATTTTTGTTTTCATTTTCACGAGCTGATTTATTTTATATATTTATTTTATATATGCTACATGTAATAGTAACATTTCTTCCATTGTAATACGTTATTAAAAATTAGATAAATTTTGACTAAGTACACATTAATATTTTGAAAAGTACAAGAATGTATTACTGTACAGAGTACGTGAAAAATTGTAACGCCGCCACAGTGTAAGGATAGATTGCATCAATCAGTACAGAAAAGTTATGTACCATTTAACAAAAATTGCAATAGTTATTGAGTAATTAATTTATACATGTGATCTAGTGAACGCGTAGGAAGCGGACTGTGCAGGTGTGTATGATGTTTTGTTGTAAAAATCAGCTGATCGCAAGAAGCTATGTCACTCGCTACTTGCTTGTTTGCTCCGTCTCTTGCTGTTAGGAGATAACTTGAAGGACGCTATTTTTCTTTTAGAACTGATAATCATGCCTACAGATTTCAGACCATCGCTTCCCACGCGCTAATTGGAACACATGTGTTCATTAATCACTCAAGAACTATTGCAAATTGTGCTAAATGATATATTACTTTTTTGTTCAAATTTACTTACATACTCTATCTTAACACTTTGCCTGTTTCAACATTTTACAGACACCTGTATAGAATAAAAATGTTTTGAAAGAAAATTGTCGCTTTTGTAAATAACAATGTAATATTATTTGTGATCTTCTTGAACTTTGTGTTTACTTAATATGTAAAACTTTTTATTAATCTATGTAAAAATGAAATACATAAATAAAAAAACTCGTGAAAAGATGAAAGATAAGTAAAGGTTGCAAGCCAATAAACAAGATGCACATTAGCGTATGTGTTATTTTGTACAACAAAGAAAATCTTGGTTTTTGCAACAAAACTAAAAAAATTTAATGCACATACCAACATATTGTTCGGCTCACATTTGACATTAGCCTTTTAGTTGCTCTTTTTATTAGGTTTATTCACGTCACATGCCTTAACATACTCCTACTTGCTCCAACGCGTTCGTATTCAATGAAACTTTCATAAAACTTGAAAACTTTTTCAATGAAAAAAATCGTACTCAATGCACACAAATTCAGACTACC
>NW_018023282.1:7042-8440 GCF_002006095.1 Pseudomyrmex gracilis | reverse complement strand
ACCTGTCCACGGTCAGTACGTGGGCCTCGGTAAGGTCCGCGATGCGCTACGCGCTGCGAACCTTGCCCGTAAGAGGCAAGCTGCGGAGGCAGCGGGGGCGCCCCCCAAGCGGCATTCGGCCACAGGGTCCGAATCAGGGCGCACCTCCGACGCCGAGTCTCTCCGGAGACTGAGGAGGACGGCTCTTCAGGTTGGCGGGTCCGACGTTGAGCGGGAGTGCGCGACGGGGGCAGCGTTGGACCTCGTCAGACTGATATATAAAGCAGTAAACGTCTGCGATGAGGTGGCGACCCGTGCCAAACGCCTGAAGGGCACGGACGTCAAGGCCCTCAGAGAGGCGGGACGTGACGGGCGGATGGTAGCGGACGAGTTGTACGTCCGCCTCCGCGATAACCTGGCGGCCAGGACGGCTCCGACCCTGCCCCAGATCTACAAAGAAAATGAGGAGCTTCGCATTGAAGTGAAGCTCCTCAGGGAGGAGGTGGCAGCCCTACAGGCGAGGGCGGATATGCCGCCTCCTCCGCCCCCAGCGGCGGCACCAATGGGGGCACCCGATGATCTTCTGGTGAAGATCGGTGCCCTTATTGATGCGAAGATGGCGGCAGCGCTGCCTCCCCCTGCCGCCGTGGCGGCGGGACGACAGAGCAGGGGTGCGTTCGGCGCTCCGAAGAAAAAGGGGACGATCCGCATGCGGTCAGTCTCTGATCGGCGGGCGGCTAAGGCCGTAGTACCCCCATCAGACGCACCGGCCCCCCGGGTGCGGCAGGAGACGGTGGACCCGGGTCCGTCTACCTCGAAAGAGGCGGACTCGTGGTCCAAAGTGGTCGGCCGAAAGGCCAAAAAGAAGGCGGCGGCGGGGGACCAGACCCCGGCGACCCGGCCGAGCTCTGGGGCTCCCTCTGTCAAGGGGGCTGTTCCCCAGAAGCCGGCTCAACAGAAGAAGCGGCGGGTCCGGCTCCGAGCTCCCACAAGCGCCGCGATTGTGATGGCCCGAGACCCGGACGACAAGGTGAGCCTTGCCGAGGCCATGAAGCGGTGTCGGCTGGCCATTCCCATTGAGTCCCTCGGGATTCGGGAGGTCCGCCCACGCCGAACCATGACCGGGGACCTGATGGTTGAGGTCCTCGGTCCGGACATGGCCGCCAAAGCGGACACTTTGGCGGCCAAGATGAAGGACGTCCTCGCGGGGACTGGCGTCAAGGTCNGCCGTCTCTCGCGTCCCGGGAATGTCCGGGTGCGGGGGATCGACGGCACGGTCTCCCGCGAGGAAGTGTTGGCGGTACTTGCCCGGGAGGGCGGCTGTCCGGAGGGAGAGATCAGGCTGGGCGAACTTCGAGCTCTTCCCTCCGGACAGAAGACGGTGTGGGCGCAGTGCCCTATGTTGGCAGCCAAGCGGCT
>NW_018023282.1:3713-5017 GCF_002006095.1 Pseudomyrmex gracilis | reverse complement strand
CGGGTCCGACGTCGACCGTGAGTGCGAAACAAGAGTGTCGGTGGACCTCATCGACCTCTTGTACAAGGCCGTCGGTGTGTGCGACGAAGTGGCGACCCGTGCAAAGCGGCTAAAGGGCACAGATGTTAAGGCCCTTTGAATGGCGGGGCGGGACGGGCGCAGGGTCTTGGACACGCTCTACACCCGCCTCCGCGATAACCACGCGGCGAGAACGGCACCGGTTCTCCCGCAAATATATCGGGAGAACGAAGATCTCCGACTCGAAGTCAAACTCCTCAGGGAGGAGGTGGCGGCCTTAAAGGCGAAGGCCCAAATGCCGCCTCCTCCCCCCCCTGCGGCGGCGCCGATGGGGGCATCCGAAGATCTTCTGAGGAAGATGGGTGCCCTCATCGACGCAAAACTAGAGGCGATCATGCCCCCCCCTGCTCTGCCAGTGGGGTGGACAAATAGGAGCGCATCACGTTTCCCCAAGAAGGGGGAAATTCGCGTGCGCTCGGAATCCGGGCAGCGAGGCAAGGGAAAGGCGGGTAAGCCCGCGGCTCCCCCCTCGACCGCTCCGGCCCCCCAGGCGCAGCAGGAGGCCTTGGACCCGGGTCCGTCCACNTCCAAGGCGGCGGACACGTGGTCCAAGGTTGTTGGCCGAAAGGCCAAGAGGGCGACCAAAGGACCGTCCGGGGCTCCGTCCCCGGCGGCCCGGTCTGGCTCCGGGGCTCCTCCGTTAAAGGGGCAGCCCAGGAATAAGAAGAAGAGGCGGCGGGTGCGACTGCGGGCCCCCAGGACGGCCGCGGTCGTGGTGGCTCGGGACCCGTCCGCCAAAATAGAGTTAGGCGAGGCCCTTAAAAGGTGCCGCCTAGCCATTCCCCTCGAATCCCTCGGGATAGAGGGGATGGGCTTCCGGCGGACAATGACCGGGGACATGATGATTCAAGTCCCCGGTCCAGATATGGCCGCTAAGGCTGATGCCTTAGCGGCCAAAATGGAAGGTGTCCTCGCGGGGACCGGCGTTAAGATCCGCCGCCCCTCGCGTCCCGGAAATGTCCGGGTGCGAGGGATCGACGGGACGGTCTCCCGCGAGGAGGTACTGGCGGCGCTCGCCCGTGAGGGCGGCTGTCCGGAGGGGGAGATCCGGTTGGGCGAACTCCGGGCTCCCCTCCGGACTGCAGACAGTTTGGGCACAATGCCCTATGTCTGCGGCCAAGAAACTGGCCGCAGCAGGCCGGGTAGCGGTTGGGTGGACGAGGGCTCAGGTGGAGCCCCTCAAAGCCCGCCCCCTCCGCTGTTTCCGGTGCCTGCGCGCCGGACAT
>NW_018023282.1:0-2368 GCF_002006095.1 Pseudomyrmex gracilis | reverse complement strand
TCAGACTAAGAGTGTACCTAGGAAAAGGAAAACCCTGATCCCAAACCCGAACAGGACGGGCTCGTTACCATTGGTCGGGAACCGTCCTAGGTCAGGTTCAAGACCGATATAAAACCGCTACTTTTCTATTATGGATATGAGCAAAAAGAAAGCAGAGATCTTATCAGACCAGGTCGACCNGACGACCAGGTCCCGGCGCGGAAAGGCTGGTGTCCCGGGTGCCNCCGTGTCGTCATCCAACGACGGGCGGGTGGAAGAGTGCCCCGCAGGCTCTTCCACCTATTTAGCGTCTGCGAAGACGGATGGCGGAGATCGTCCGTGCCGTCCAAGGGGGCGTGCCGCCCCGTTGACGGCGAGAAGGAGGGAGGAGTCGATGGAGTCGACCCTCTCCCTGGACTCCGCGTTCTCCGTGGAAGCGCTGGAGTCACACTTGCCGGAAGCGTCAACATTGGACGCGGACATGGGCTCGTCCGGTGAGGAGTCCATGCCCCGCCCCTTGACCACCGACGCGGCAATCGCGGCGTACGCCGCAGGGAGGGCAGCCCAGCCCGAACGCCGTGGGAGACCACCTACCCATGGCATGTTTATCGGCCTGGGCAAAGCAAGGGACCAGCTTCGGAAGGAGAAGCTGGCCGAAAAGGAGCGCGCCGCTGATGAAGAGCGGCAAAGGGCGTACGCGGCGGCGACCAAACGCCGCTCCGACTCTGATGTCTTGGGGCGAACCTCAGACACCGAGTCGGTGAAGCGNCTTCGGCGTACCGTCCAACGGTTCGGGGGGACGGACGTGGAGCGAGAATGCGAGACCCGCGCCACGTTGTACCTTGTAGATCTGATCTACAAGGCCGTCGGCGTGTGCGACGAGGTGGCGGGTCGCGCAAAACGTTTGAAGGGCACAGACGTCAAGGCCCTAAGAGATGCGGGGCGAGACGGCCGTTTAGTGGCGGACGCCTTATACTGCCGCCTGCGCGATGAACCTGGGGCACGGACGGCTCGTGTCCTGCCCCAGGTTTACAAACAGANCCGCGGAAGAGGCAGGTGGCCCCCCGAAGAAAAACCTGGCCTCCGGGTCAGAGTCGGGGCGCACGTCGGACGCCGAGTCAGTTAGGCGTCTAAGGAGGTCGTGCCTCACGGTCGGCGGGTCCGACGTCGACCGTGAGTGCGAAACAAGAGCGTCGGTGGACCTCATCGACCTCTTGTACAAGGCCGTCGGTGTGTGCGACGAAGTGGCGACCCGTGCAAAGCGGCTAAAGGGCACAGACGTTAAGGCCCTTCGAATGGCGGGGCGGGACGGGCGCAGGGTCTTGGACACGCTCTACACCCGCCTCCGCGATAACCACGCGGCGAGAACGGCACCGGTTCTCCCGCAAATATATCGGGAGAACGAGGATCTCCGACTCGAAGTCAAACTCCTCAGGGAGGAGGTGGCGGCCTTAAAGGCGAAGGCCCAATTGCCGCCTCCTCCCTCCCCTGCGGCGGCGCCGATGGGGGCATCCGAAGATCTTCTGAGGAAGATGGGTGCCCTCATCGACGCAAAACTAGAAGCGGTCATGCCCCCCCCTGCTCTGCCAGTGGGGTGGACAAACAGGAGCGCATCACGTTTCCCCAAGAAGGGGGACATTCGCGTGCGCTCGGAATCCGGGCAGCGAGGTAAGGGAAAGGCGGGTAAGCCCGCGGCTCCCCCCTCGACCGCTCCGGCCCCCCAGGCGCAGCAGGAGGCCTTGGATCCGGGTCCGTCCACCTCCAAGGCGGCGGACACGTGGTCCAAGGTTGTTGGCCGAAAGACCAAGAGGGCGACCAAAGGACCGTCCGGGGCTCCGTCCCCGGCGGCCCGGTCTGGCTCCGGGGCTCCTCCGTCAAAGGGGCAGCCCCGGAATAAGAAGAAGAGGCGGCGGGTGCGACTGCGGGCCCCCAGGACGGCCGCGGTCGTGGTGGCTCGGGACCCGTCCGCCAAAATAGAGTTAGGCGAGGCCCTTAAAAGGTGCCGCCTAGCCATTCCCCTCGAATCCCTCGGGATAGAGGGGATGGGCTTCCGGCGGACAATGACCGGGGACATGATGATTCAAGTCCCCGGTCCAGATATGGCCGCTAAGGCTGATGCCTTAGCGGCCAAAATGGAAGGTGTCCTCGCGGGGACCGGCGTTAAGATCCGCCGCCCCTCGCGTCCCGGAAGTGTCCGGGTGCGAGGGATCGACNGGACGGTCTCCCGCGAGGAAGTACTGGCGGCGCTCGCCCGTGAGGGCGGCTGTCCGGAGGGGGAGATCCGGTTGGGCGAACTCCGGGCTCTCCCCTCCGGACTGCAGACAGTTTGGGCACAATGCCCTATGTCTGCGGCCAAGAAACTGGCCGCAGCAGGCCGGGTAGCGGTTGG
>NW_018023281.1:10076-13677 GCF_002006095.1 Pseudomyrmex gracilis | reverse complement strand
GTGATGATTGATGCTCGCCTCAACTTCAAGCAACAGGCAGAACACGTGGGCGCCAAAGCATCAGTGGTCAGAGCGTCTCTAGCACGACTCATGCCTAATCTACGGGGCCCAAAGCAGAGGATGAGGACACTTTTATCGTCCGTAGTCATGTCTGTGCTTACGTATGGAATCTCCATATGGGGCGATACACTCAGGACGCAGGAATCAAGAAGGAAGGTAGCTCCAGTACACCGACTTAGTGTCCTGAGAGTAGCCAGCGCTTTCCGAACAGTGTCCAAGGACGCGGCTTGCATCATAGCCGGGATGTTGCCAGTGGACATACTTGCTGAAGAACGGAAAGCTCTTTACCGACGGAAAGGTTCCAAAGCACTAACACCCGAAGAGCTCAAAGCAGATGAACGGCGAAACAGCATACGGCGATGGCAAACTAGGTGGAACAACACAACTAACGGCAGGTGGACTTACCGTCTCATCCTTGCAGTAGAGGTCTGATTGAACCACGATCACGGAGAGGTTGTGACCGGACGGGACTGTCTCTAGCGCACTGATTTACGGTCGCCACCTACTTTGACCAACCAAGTAGGAAGGATATGACTCTTTGGTCTGTTTTAGGAACGGGACTCACCAGATGAACAAAATCCAATCTTGCCGCCCTCGCTTTTGGATTTCCTCTGCTTTCGGGTTCCGGACGATATATGCGAACAACGGACCTCTGGTACTGCCTTTGTTCCTTCTGGGTTCAGGTAATATTAAATAATCACTCACTGAGTTTATTGTTTGTAGAGTTTATAAAACGTTTATTAACACTTGTTATAACAATTTTTTTTTTGTTACAGTTTGACATGCAGGACGCGTGTTTTACAACCGATTTTGGTATCGCAATCCTTATCACGTACAATATTTTTAATCTTTGCAACAAGCGCGACACGCTTTAATAACCTATTTACTTTAGGACGTTCGTGTACGTCTCTGAGCGGACTCGTTTCTAATCACGCTGTTCACTTAGTAAGCGCTCGATTCCAACTTATGCTTTTAATACTTATAATGAGTGCGACACGCTTTAATAACAACCAACTTGTTTTGGGACGTTCGTGTGCATCTCTGAGCGGACTCGATTTTTACTACGCTGTTCACTTGGGAAGCGCTCGGTTCCAACTGTCTTGCGGCGCGCTTGGCTTTGCCAAGTCGCCGCGTCATCCCCACTTCGCTCTTACGCATGCGCACAATCCAGACAAAAAATAAGGTTTTCTAAAAACAATAAATTTCGACTCGTAACGTCTATTTGGTCGCAAATATACGCTCTGGTTCATTACTACCAAAAATTACACTTTTTGCCAAAGTTAGGTTTTTGAACTAACTCTGGTCCGAGACGTCCATTTGGCCACAAAAAGACGTTCTGGTGCAATTCTGATAAATACCAAAAATTTTTCCAAAGTTAGGTTTTTGACCTAACAGGTGCATTTTTCAAATATGTGAAATTTCGATTAAACACGAAAAGTTTACTTTAGAAAATCCTATTTCCTGTTTCATTTCAACAAAATCGTAAAGTTAGTATTTTTCGTCAAAGTTAGGTTTTTGACCTAACCGGCGTAATTTTCCAAAATGCGTGATTTTGTCAAACACGCCGAGTTCACTTTGGACCACCCTGTTTTTGACCCAACTACAACCAGTTCGCAAAGTTAGTACTTTCGTGTCAAAGTGAGGTTTTCGGACCTTGTCACCGTCGTCAGCTGGGGCCATTCTCGTCTCCGGCGAAGTGGGGGCGTTTTCGGTAGAACGATTGCTGGAGCGATCGGGGACGTCGACTGACGCTTTATTCGACGCTGCGGTGGCGAAACCACCCTCAGAGGACGAGTGGCTGCGGTGCCAAAAGACGGGAGGTGGTGAAACAAACTCGGAGTCCAGCATCGAGTAAAGGAGTAGGCGAAATCCAAAAGGCAATCAGCCAAAGACGTTTTTGTTTATTTGTTTGTGTATAAAGCGAGCGTAAGCCAAAGTGTAGTACTAAAAGTTTTAGTTTGTTTGCGCTCGGGGTGCGTAATGCCCTGTTAGATTAATCAAAAGTTTTTAAGATTTGTGTTAATTTTTGTTATTTTTATTTTTGTTTTATTTTATTGAAGTGATCCCATTAGATTTTGTCACAACTCGAGGTCAGCCCCTAACTTTCGAGCTGGTGCTTAAACTAGGCGTAGCATCCAATCTACCGTACACCGGTGTGGTTTCGCTGACAATTACCACTTTTGCCCAGGGTTAGGTTTTGGCTCAACTACTCGAGGTAAGTACCTAACTCACCAGTTGTTGGTGAAACTTGGTGAGGCACCTATTCTAATGCAGACTTGATCGCTGACGCAGTTTTACTAACAACGACACTTTTTGTCAGGGTTAGGTTCTGACTTTTGTACCAAGTCAAGGTTAGCACCTAACACTCCAACTTTTTGCAAAACCTTGCAATTCATTCCACCTTCCGAAGTCCTTTCCACTCACCCAGTTTCGTCAACAACTGGAATTTTGTGAACACCTAACACTTGTTCACCACGGGCTATGTTAGGCCCCGGTTACCTCGTGAAAAGACTAACCCTGCGATTTTTTCTTAAACTACTCAAAACGCTTAGACAGCCTAAGTACCTTACGCATACCACGCACTTTCGACAACTCTAACACTTAAGAAAATTGTTACTTTTAAACGAACAAAAACTAACAATTTTAATTGTGAGTAAACATCCGTCAGGTGTTCTAACCCCGCGAGTCTAGTCTATTGATCAAGTATGACCAATAATTAAAATTAACAAAAAATTTTTATTAACTCTCTTTTTTGCTTCAGGTGACTGCCGCCGGGTCCTTAGGATGGTGTGGACTTATCCGGACTACACAGAAAACCTTAACGCAGGTGCGTACTACTCAACACCTTTACTTACTAACCAATTATTACTTTTAAACTCAAGTTTTCTTGTAGTGACCAACAAGTTAGTCCAGAAACACTTATTACCCGAAAGTTAGTCTCCTAACCCCACTTGAGTCAGTAACCTAACTTTTTGTCAAACTCTGAATTTTGGCTCAAACTTTTACCCCGCGTTCAACACGCGTAACTAACTCAATCTCAAGTTTCACTCACTATTGAAATTGTCAGTTTCACAAACTTTGCTAACATTGTGAAATGTCAGCCTAGCGGGTAATCCCTAACTTAGTGGGATTACCTCTACAAAACAAAAACGAGAAATAAAAACAAAAAACGAAACTTTCAACTTTTGGCCAAAACTAACACGGGCCTCATGCACTCCGAGCGCTTGAACATAACTAAAACAAATAAACACACACACACTAACCTAAACTTACACATTTCGCGCTCGCTCTACACACAAAAAAAATAGCTTTGGGTGATTGCCCTTCTGTCTTTATTGTTCAATCCTCCTAGTCACTTTCGGTAGTTGTTGGTTAACACGCTGACTCTGCAACGTCTGACGCGCCCCTCTGTGCTGGAACCGGAGCGTCCAAGCCCATCGGTTGCAAGGTCAACTACTACTTGACGCAGATGATCTCAGGGCATGGGTGCTTCAGAGAATATCTTTTTAATAACAAGCACGACACTTCACCAGAATGCCCG
>NW_018023281.1:6864-9406 GCF_002006095.1 Pseudomyrmex gracilis | reverse complement strand
CCGCCAAAATTGTTAGAAAAGTTCGGGAGTAAACACTTCTCACACTTTTACATCCACACCAACACAATGTGCCAATATAACAAAGGAACTAGATTCTTTTCTTATATTAACATTAAAAAAGAACGTACCTATCTAAAGGAGATTGTTCGCGAAAAATGCGTGCGCGCCATAAAAATCCTGCGCGAACAGGAAGCAGTGTGCCCAGTTTTGACTCTCTTACAGCCATATATGTAATACTTCTATATTGCTAGTCGCGTATCTTTGCAATGAGAGGCACGAGGCCCGAGAAAGAGAGACGCACAAAGTCCAAATATGGGCATAGATAGTCAAGCGTCAGTAGGCACAGGCGCGCTTACTTAGCGAATACGAGCGAGACAAAGCATTGGAAAGTGAGAGAATGCGAAGAAAGAAAAATGCTCATGCGTGCTTGAATCTTTACCGCATGCGCACAAAGCAGCTGAACCTTGCGCGAAAGAAAAACTACTATATTGTCTGCACCGTAACGTTTGGGCTGTAAGTCGGCACATTATTATTGCAACGAGCTGATCAATTTTTTTTTTATTCGTGATACTACTGTTACTCTCACGGAGGCTCAAATTCAACTGTCTAACCGTTCCTTTTTCCTGTCAGTGTGCTCAGTTTTGACTCTCTTACAGCACGCTGCAGCAAGTGGAGAGAATACACACACAGGCAAGCAATCGTGTACGTGTGCGCTCAACGCTTTGGCCGTTTTTGGGCCGTAGAAGAAACCAAAGATATGTTTACTGTCTATTTCTTTCGACATAGCTATAGCGTACGCGGCTAGCACGAGCGGCTGTTTATCATTTTTCGCCGTTTGTCCTCGTTCTTGCGCTTATTTACTTACAGAAACATTTNGATTAAATATAGTGAAGATATGAGGATGTCACCTCAGGCTCTTTTTCAAATTTAGAGTTGATTTGAAATAACGACANTATTGAACCTGTGCAGGATGTTGTGCAATAAATAAATATACTACAAAGTAGTTTGTAACAAAACGTTTCGGCTATATTTTAAGCCCTTATCAATTGCATCTAGTAATACACGGTGAAAAGTAAATATTAGAGTAGATATTATAAAGTCTAATATAAAAAGATTTTTTTACATAAATGAATTACTGACCTTAAATACTAATNTTTACACATGTGGTAGTCGCATATCAAACAATAAAAAACATAATAATCAGTATCAAATACAAGTCTTACTTGCTAGAACGTAAAATCGATACTGAGTCAAAGAGCAATCGATCAAACTATAATAAGAAACACAACTCCCTCTGTGTTAAAATAGGACTTTTTCAAGTATAGGGATGTATGTATCGTGTAAAGTCTCTGTGTCTCTCATTAAAATTCAATCCCTGCTCCTGTTTTTTAATAAATAACATTTTGATTACATAAAAAAATATTAACACCATAAAAGAATAATTAAAAAAATGAAACATATGCGGAGCATAAATGAAAAGTAAAGAATATAAATCCACTCTTGGCCAATATGTACGTCTTTTTGTTTTAAACAAAAAAAGAAAAGTATACTTACTTATATATTTAGCAAACTTATTGTTAATATAAAATACATAGAAATAAAAATATATTTTAATGTTGTTTGTTACGTAAAAAGTATTCTGTTAATATACGTTTTACTTTGCACTCGCAATTACATCAAAAGGCACGATAGTGCCTCGCGCCAAGTTCACGCGCAACGAAGTGGCGCTCGACTGCGCGAGCACACCGTGCCTCTTATACGCGAGATTCAGGCATTTCAGTGGAAAAGAGATTTGTAACAAGTCATTTCTTAACAACGACTGAACCGATTGACTTCTTTTTAGACTCGTTCGATTCGTAGTAAAAAAATGAAAAAAAAAGTATTCTTGCGTTTTTTTGGTCTGTGGCTTTTGAACGGAGATAATAGAAGATAAGGTTTTTGAATGATGAGAAATTTTAAGAAACGTCATAGTCTCCGCTAGACGCTGGAGTGTGCANCTTCATTACACTCCCCTACAGATGGCAGTACGAGCGTAGAAGGACAGAAAAGAAAGAAAGAAATGAATCAGCCGTGGCTAGTCGCGTATCTTCGCACTGAGAGGCACGAGGCCCGAGAAAGGGAGACGCACGAAGTCCAAATATGGGCATAGATGGTCGAGCGTCATTATGCGCAAGCGCATCTATCAAGTGAGTGCGAGCGAGACAAAGCAGTAGAAAATGAGAGAAATAACGCGAGAAAGAAAAATGCGCAAGCGTGCTTGAATGTTCACCGCATGCGCACAAAGCAGCTAGAGAGAGAGGCTACTATATTGTCTGCACCGTAACGGTGAGCTTCAGGTCGGCACCGTACTAGCCAGGGTTGGAAATGAATAAGAAAGTGTGTGTGTGTGTGTGTGTGTGTTATATTAAACCCATGTTAATTCGGTGTTTGGAAAGTTCCTGAAAACGCGGTTTTACAATAAAGCTTATGAATGACGAATATACGCATTTGACTTATTTTAATATTCTACATTTAACGATATATAGTCCCTTTCGCAAATCGC
>NW_018023281.1:0-6211 GCF_002006095.1 Pseudomyrmex gracilis | reverse complement strand
ATCCCAGCCTCGCTTAGCACTTTTTGCTGGTGCAACTGGGATAGGGGAGTAAACCCTGACTGCAAATCCGGGGCGTCCGACTCCGTCAGCCACGGCGCAATCGGACTAGGGGAGTAAACCCTGACTACAAATCCGGGGTGTCCAGCTCCGAGAGGCGCTTTCGGGTCGGCCACTGGACTAGGGGAAGGAAAACCCTGACTTCAAACCCGGGCAGGACGGGCTCGTTACCTTTGGCCGGGAACCGTCCTAGGAGAAGGAAAACTCCGAAATTAAACCACCCATAAACAAACATGATGGAGCGTATGGAGAAAGACAAAGAATTACCGGACCAGAGCGAACGGACGCTCAGGTCCCGGCGGCTCGGGGGTTCCGACCCTGCCCTTGTACCGTCGTCATCTGGTGAGGGGTTGGCTGTGTCGTGCGATGCAGGCGGCACAGTCTCTCATGTTACTGCAGAGGAGGATGATTCAATGCGTAGGGTGAGTTCACCTGCAACGCCTCCAGTGTCGCTAGCTGCGGCTACGATGTCACCGACGATAGACCCGTCGATAAGCGTGGAGTTGTCATCAGATGATGATACTCTAAGTGGCTTTTTAAGCCCGCAGACAGACGCGAATGACGAGGCTGAAAGGACGCAACCTGGCCAGTTTCCTAGCCGTAGACATTCGATAGCTGGTAGACCAGTGGCTTTCAAACGCCCACAAACTTGCGTTGATCGAAGTGCATCGTCATCTACAGAGGGGAATAAGGCCAGTGTTAAGAGGCCTAAAGCAAAGTCTCGGAGACAAATGGAAGCTGCTCGGAGACTGGGCATTAACATTAGCAGCGAAGCAGAGGAGTTTTCTGATGTGGAAGACTTCTCAATGCTCACGGGACCTGAAATAATAGCCCACATCACTACGGCTATGACTTCTCTTGAAGTACACACGTTAAAGAGTGGCAACCTCAAAGGAGGGTATGTAAAACTCTTCAAAACCATTGCGCGCTCGGTTAAACAAGCGGCTTTGGAATATAGGGAACGCGTCGAGGAAGAGGGAGGCCGTGAAAGGCTTAAAGACCGCGTTACCGAGCTGACAAACGATATTATAACCCTTCGCAGAGAGAAGATGGCGCTGGAGGAGGAGCTTCGAAAAGCTAGAAGTGTGCCTCAGGTTGAGGCTCCACTCCCTCAGCGGAAAAGGGTTAGGGAACGTGGAATCCAAACGGATGCTACTCCCGTCGTCACGTCGGTTGAAGTGCTTCCGCCGGGATCAGTGATTTTAAAGGATGGTCGCCAGCCAAGGAAAGAAAAAGTACGGATCCCTGGTAAAAACGAGGTAGAACAAGACACGGTAGTTCCTGGGATAGCGGACCGGGTCTCTGTTTTAGAGCAAGAAGTGATTGGAGTAGGGGATATGCTACGGCGTATCGTAGGGCTTCTTGAAAATGAGAAAGAGGCAGTAGGCCTCCAAAGATCAAGGGTCCAGGCTCGCCCGTCTGCTGCTCTGACAGGAGGAGACTTGGAACGGGGCAATACTGCAGTGGTACGTGATTGGGCCACTGTGGTAAAGCAAGGCAGTGCCCTCTCTCGTAGACTAGGAGCAGATAAAGCGAGTGGTAGCACTCGCAAAAATCCAGCAATTAGGAAACGAGAGATGGTAAGAGATAATGTGCAGAGAGAGAGAGATGTTTATCTAGAAGGCATGGCGGAACCCAGGACTGCTGCTATGAGTCAGCCGGTGCGTGTGCTCCCACAAAGAGATCAGCGAGGTAGCCAGACAGCACGACCTGGGGGAGGGTTTCCTCCTACTGGGCCTGCTAGGCGACTTCGGCGCCGCAGAGCTGCTGCGGTCGCCATTCGCCGGGTACAGAATGGCGCAGACCCTGCCACATACATGGAGCTGATGCGAACAGCCAAAGAAAAGATTTCTTTACAAGAATTAGGAATTACGGACACACGTGTCCGACGGGATGTTGGCGGCGGTATTCTTGTAGAAATTCCTGGCCCGGAGGGAGCGGAAAAGGCAAAACGCCTTGCCTGTGCCCTATCTCCGGTATTTAAAGATAGAGCGGTAGTGTCCTGTCCTGTTCAACAGGGGGAGCTCCGCCTGTCTAATTTGGATGCCTGCACGGAGGCGTCCGAAGTAAAGGCGGCACTTGCCTCTGGCGAGTTTGGCCAGTGTCTGGCGGAAGACATACGTACCGGACCTCTACGGGAAAGCCGTGGGGGTACGGGTATTATGTGGGTTAAATGCCCATTGATTATCGCGGAGAAGGCTGCTGCTGTGGGCAAGCTGAAAGTCGGTTGGACCATCGGGCGGGTGACTCTGCTCCCGGGCAGGCGGCTCCAGTGCTTCAGGTGCATGGAGTTCGGCCATGTCCGGGCGGTGTGCACCAATGAGGCTGACCACAGTGGGTCCTGTTACCGATGTGGTCGGACGGGACATGTGGCGCGGGATTGTGTCAATGCAGCTCATTGCGTGCCTTGCTCGGTGCGCGGGTTTCCGTCTGGCCATCGGGCTGGGGGAACAGCTTGCCGAGCGAAGATGAGCGGAAGAAGTGGGCTGAGAGCTCGTAAAAGAGAAACTGCTGTACGGAGGACGGCAGGCGACCCTCAGGAGAAGGGCCGCATGGAAATAGATGTTAGTCATGGACCAGGTGATCCAAGTTAATGTAAACAGAAGTGGTCCGGCTCAGGATCTAGCTATACAAACCATGCGTGAAAGGGGAGCATCGTTGATGGCCATTTCAGAGCCACGGCGCTTTGTTGACTCCCCGGTTTGGGCTAGAGACCTGGACGATACGGCGGCGATCACCTGGGATCCTCGGAGAAGATCACGAAGTGTGCAGCAAGTGTTAGACCGAGGGCACGGCTTTGTGGGTGTTAAATGGGGGGATATGGCGGTGTATAGCTGCTATTTCTCCCTCAACACCTGCATTGCAGAGTTTGAAGCATCGTTAGATGCATTAGGCGATAGTATCCGGCGGGCGGGGGGTGCTTCAGTGCTGGTCCTTGGTGACTTTAATGCCAAGTCGGCCGCCTGGGGTTCCTCTCGCCCTAACCGGAGAGGCCTACTCTTGAATAGATGGGCTGCACATCATGGGCTCCATGTTTTGAACCAGGGAAGAGCCGCTACTTGTATCCGCCCTCAAGGCACGTCAGTGGTGGATATATCTTTAGCGTCCATGGCGGTGGTTCAGATGGTGACCAGATGGCGGGTTCTTAGTGAGGAGACGCTATCTGATCACCGTTATATTGCCTTCTGTATAGATAGCAAAAAGGGTAGAGCGCCATGCATCCGACGTACGGGGTTGTTCCCTAGGTGGAATGACAAGGAGTGCGGTACGGATGTGTTTGGGGCAGCCATGATAGGGGCAATGTGGGGTGACCCTATCAATCCGGAGACCTTGCCAGAGGAAAAGGCCTCCTGGCTTACCGGAGCAGTGACGGACGCATGCGATGCCTCGATGCCTCGGGTTCGTGGAGAGTCGGTACGTAAGCATGCGTACTGGTGGTCCCCTCAGATTGCAGAAATGCGAGCCAGGTGCTTAAAATGGCGGCGGCGCTATGACCGGGCCAGAAGGCGAGGACGGATGGAGTTGGAGGCCATAGAGGCTCTACGGGTTTCCCTCCGCAGATCTCAGCGAGAGCTCCGGCAAGCCATTTTAGCGGCTAAGAAGACAGCGTGGACAGAGTTAATCTCTGCGGTAGATGCTGATCCCTGGGGTACGCCCTATAGGGTTGTAATGTCCCACATACGCCCTACGGGCCCTCCGGTTACGGAGAGTATGGAGGTACCTGAAGTGATGAGAGCAGTAGATGCTTTATTCCCAAGGCGTGAAGCAGGGCGTCCAGAGATGCTGGGACGCATCATCTGGCGACCTGAGAATGAGGTAACTGCGCAGGAGTTGACAGCTGCGGTTAAAAGAATGGCTCGTCGGCGCACGGCCCCGGGCCTTGATGGCCTCACGTGCACGGTGTGGGCCCGTGTGGCGTCTGTGGCTCCTATGTTGATCCACAGATGTTTTAATAATTGCCTTAAACGCGGGAGTTTCCCGTTGGCTTGGAGACGAGCGCGGTTAGTTCTTGTTGCAAAGCCTGGAGCCCAGTCCTCCTACAGGCCGTTGTGCCTGTTGGATGAGCTGGGCAAGCTGTTCGAACGTATTCTAGCGGGACGAATACAGGACCATATCTCTCGTTGTGGAGGTCTGTCGCCGCATCAGTTCGGTTTTCGAACTGGCTTTTCAACATGCGATGCGATCACGCGGATGCGTTCTGTAGTGGAAGGCCATACTCGTGGCGGAGAAACGTGTGTGGCTGTCAGCCTGGACGTAAAAAATGCGTTCAACACCGTGGCGTGGGGGGCTATCCGGCGCGCTGCGCGGGAGTGGGGCCTCCCCACTTTTTTACGGTCGGTGTTGAATGCATATTTAAGCGACAGGAGTGTGGTTTTTGCCTGTGGGGATAGCCGGGTAAGATCTCGTCAGATGACGTGTGGCGTCCCCCAAGGATCTGTTTTGGGCCCGCTGTTATGGGATTTGGGGTTCGATCCGGTGCTGCGGGGGGGCCTCCTTGATGGATGCTCCCTCGTATGTTATGCGGACGACACCCTGGTCCTGGCGGGTGGCGAAACGGATGGACAAGCTGCACACAGGGCTTCCGTTGCGGTTGCTCTGGTTGCTCGACGCATGCGAGGTATGGGCCTGGAGCTGGCCCCGCTAAAAACACAGGTAGTGGTCTTCAGACCCCGGGGCCAACGTGAAGAACCGGTGGAGGTACTCATTGGTCACACCCAAGTTATCTCACGACCGTGCATGAGATACTTGGGGATCTGGATAGATGACCAATAGGGTTTTAGAGAGCATTTTCGCCGTACAGGGGAAAAGGCGCTCCGCGTGGCAAATGCACTGGCTGGACTCATGCCAAATTTAAGGGGTCCGCGTACACGTACTAGACGTATGTACGCATCAGTGGTTCACTCTGTCCTGCTATACGGGGCTCCTATCTGGTACCGAGAGGTCCAGATAGGAAAAAGAGCTGCCCCCCTCGCAGAGGTGCAAAGGGTAGTAGCAGGCAGAGTGATTAGTGCGTATCGTACAGTGTCGTGTGAGGCTGCTCGAATATTGGAACGTATAATGCCAATCGATTTAATGGCGGAGCAGCAGGCCCGCGTGTTCGAGTTCTCCCGGCGGGGTCGTGTAGCGGGGGAGTTAGTTGGGCCCGTAGAGATTGCCGAGTTCAAGACACTGGCTGAGCGGGAAGCGGTGGTAAAGTGGCAGTTGCGCCTGCGCAATGCCTCCCTCTCCGGAAAGCGCGTTTGTGAGGCCTTTGGGCCAGTTCTAGATTCATGGATGACGTGCCGGGGGGCTGTACTGACCTTCAGGGCCACACAAGTAATCTCTGGCCATGGAGTTTTTAACGCCTATCTCTATCGTATAGGCAAAGCGCAGTCTCCTCTCTGTTATCATTGCGGGGAGGTTAATGTTGACACTGCTCAACATACTTTAGAGGAGTGCCCCGCGTGGTTGATAGATAGGGTCAGGCTCACGGCGGTGATGGGCCGTAATCTGTCTCTGGAATCCGTGGCCGAGCGGATTACCAGAGACAGAAAGTGTTGGCGGGCATTTTTGGCCTTCTGCGAGGCGGTAATGTCTGCCAAAGAGGAAGAAGAGAGGGCAAGGCAGGGCCAACACCCTCTATAATATAGACGTACTGGACGGCCAGGATTTTATTCTTTTCCGTTCTTAAGCGCATGTATTTAATAGTATTATTTAATTTATTTGATTATTTATTATTGTTATTTATTGTGCGTGGTGACGGTCAAGTGTCTGGTCCTCTTTTCGCCTCTGTCTTCCGTTTTTCGGGGGTGGAGACGGGGAATTGGACCTATGGACATCATGCAGGCTGCAGGAAGGGAATAACGGGGGTTATTCTCGGCCATTGCACGCAGCCTGCACAGATGTGGGAGAGTAAGGCTCAAGGTGATCTGGCCTTCTCTCTCGTTCCGTCTTTAAGGCATGGAAAGGCGGAGTCCCGCCTTTATGCACGGAGGGAGAAGGGAGAAGTAAGTGCCCTAGGGCAGCCACCTTCTCCCTCATAGTGCGTGAGGATCTCCGGGGGGTTTTAGTGGGTAAACTGCCTCTTAGGCAGAAGTCCCACATACCCTGGCTCCTTCCCCCGAAGGGCCAGGTATGCGTAATGCATTTCCCCTCGATAACAAAAAAAAAAAAA
>NW_018023280.1:0-13528 GCF_002006095.1 Pseudomyrmex gracilis | reverse complement strand
TAATCAGTACACTTTATACTTACTTCACAAATACAGGAAGACTGCGATGGTTGCCAATTTTTTCTTCCAATTTGTTTTATCCATAATTTTTGCCGTTCTACATTTGTAGGAAAACGTCTCATAGATTTACCTTTTTCACTACTATTGAAACAGCCAACCACGCAACAACCAGTCATTTTCTGCAAAACAAACACATAAATAAATTTGCAATTATTCTATCAAATTGCTAACAGAAGGTTAGAATGTCATTTTTTGTTGCACAGTGTCTGTACATACCTATTTTTCTATCATAGGTTTTATGTCCACTTTCTCCACTTCTGAATAAGCTTCAGATAAGATACAATATATATTTTTATATATTTCTTCAAAGAATAGCTATCGGGAGATATAAGAAAATCGGCCTTATACGATAAAGAATACGATATATATAGTAACTATCGACGCCATTTTGTTTCAGATTAAACATTGGCCAGACTCTTATTTCCAGGGACTCTAGTCTGCTTCTGCCTCTAGCGCTTGCGCAGCTTCTCTCGCATACCGCTCCCTCTCTTGGCGGTCCTCGCCCAATGGGATTTGATCGTGCGCCTGCAGTTCTGCCGTCGGTTGCATTTGCACCGTAACATTTGGGCTTCAGGTCGGCACCGTACTAGCAATATAGGAGTATTATATATATGGTTTTGCCGAAGTTAGCGCTACGTAGCGCTACGTAGCGGCTTCATGTAGCAGTTGCAACTGCTGCGTTAAGCCTGTTCTACATTGATCGCAAGCGCAAACGCAAGGAACAGTTCTGGTAGAATTGACGAATCGTATTGATCAAATCAGCCAATTGACCAGCGTGATTGGTCAATTCTACGAGATCTATACCTTGCGTTTGCGCTTGCGATCAATGTAAAACGGGCTTTACTTCTGCTGGACAGTATTGCTACACGCAGCATGTTCTAAGTAGTGGCCGCCACTTTTGTAAGCGCAAATATGTTTGTATACAAATCGCCGTTATATTCTTCGGTTGCTAAACTTTGTTTTTTAATTATTTATAAAAATGGCAAAAAAGTGTCAAAGTATTACAAAAATTGCGGCCACTACTTAGAACATGCTGCGCGTAGCAATACTGTCCAGCAGAAGTAACGCAGCAGTTGCAACTGCTACATGAAGCCGCTACGTAGCGCTAACTTCGGCTAAACACACCCTTTGACTCGAAAGAATTATCTCTTCGTTTTCGTACGTGTCGATTTCATTGGAAATGCTGCCGTAACGTTGTCTTTCTCTCTCTCTCTCTCTCTCTCTTTCTCTCTCTCTCTCTCTCTCTCTCTCTCTCTCTCTGCGCTCAACAGCTAAAGTCAAATATGTCAAATTTCAATTTACACTGATTGTAGAAAAAGTTTTCGATAATAAGCACACGTCTATCAAATACTTGTAAAAAATTGTTCTT
The DNA here is from genome assembly GCF_002006095.1 of Pseudomyrmex gracilis. NCBI lineage: Eukaryota > Metazoa > Arthropoda > Insecta > Hymenoptera > Formicidae > Pseudomyrmex > Pseudomyrmex gracilis. The sequence goes on along the minus strand of NW_018023280.1, from coordinate 12,099 downwards.
TTTACTTAAAGCTGTCTGTAAGTTTTTCACTTTCTTTGTTACAAAATGTTTCGACATTAATTATCGTAGATTTGTTAATTTATAAATTGTGTGCACTCATAATCGCATTTTAAACGCATAAAATATAAAGCACAACTAAGCACAATACAACTAAAAAACAAAGCAAACAAATCAAATAACCTAAGCGTATAAAGTAGAAGAGATTCACTGAGTTATGTTAGGTATATAACAAAATTATTTACGCGCGATAGTGTCGTTCCATTCTTAACCTTTCAAGATTATTCCGAATTAAGTTTGATGAATTTCGATCGGTCGTGCCGCAACTGCAAAAACGATTTTCTTTCCTTGCGATGTTGATTTTGTTTACTCGGAAGATTTTTTGGAATTTTATTTTAAGTTTCGATTTTTCGCAAAGAAATGACAACGACGAGCGCCGATTGGGTAGCGGCTTGTTCAAGTAGTGTGATCGTGACACGCGTTACATAACAATCGAAACGTGTGATATTAACCTTTGACGCGAGCAATTTTAACAAAATCAATGCAGCTCGCAGGACGTAAGATACTCGTTTGTCGTTTTAAACTTGTTGCGTTATTTTCGTTCTTCAAAATAATAAACAGTCGAGCCATTTTATTCACGCGTTGTTTCTTGCCCTCATGGTTAAGAAATCTAACCTACACTCTTCTATTTCTGTTTCTTCAATCGATCTTCTCTTGTGTGAACATAACAATACAAAAAGATCACCGATTTCATCTGCTTGTAATATTTATAAGCGATTTTTCAAATGTTACAGGTTGATGGATTCTTCTCGTGTCAAAACTGTCGGAACTCTGGTCAAGCGGAATTTGATCAGTGTGCTACTGCCTTCATTTGTCATATTTACAATCTACGCCGATTTGAGACACACTGCTCATTGGAAGCAGCAACAACTCGCCAAACAACAAAAACAATAAGATCGCGACAGCGATGGGTGCTCTGTCACATAGACACATTTGGCCCAAGTACTTGATGCTCATTTTCCCCTTCACAGGATTTATGATTGGATATAAATTAGAGAAGGCGGAAGCATTGAGGCTGACAAAGTTTAGAGATAAATCGGCACTGTATGGCAGAGAATTAAAACCAGGAGAGCCACCTTCTTGGCCATATTAATTTCATGATCTTAGTTTGGATAAAGTATGGTAATCCTCAAACATTGTGGAATTAGTCTCATGTAAGTTAAGAAATAAATTAATTGATGGTTAAATGAAACAAGAATTTCAAAGTAAAAAATTTCCTTAATACATTTAAGTGACGTTTTCTGGTTGTATATATAATCTGTTTTTCATTAGCGCAAAGTAGTACATGATAAAAATGTAGAAAAATGAAATAATTGATGAGAGTTGCAATAAATAGGCTACAAGCACAGAATTAAAATGAATTTAAATTCATTAAATTATGTTTATTAAATTTAAGGTGAGATTATTAGAATTCTTAGAACTTCAAGTTGGAGTTATTAGCCTCCATAAATTCTTTTAATTGCAAATTTAACAAAATACTAATATTTAGATTGTCAAATATTGGTTTTAAATATTTTAACAATAATGTAAACATGTTAACGAAATATATTCTTGAATATTTTTTTCTTCGAGCTTTTCTTGCTTTTTCCTTTGACAATATTGCACTCGAGATTTTCTTTGTTGTCTGATGGTTTTGTTGTTGCTAAAGTATATGCTAAACGCTTCTTTTGCAACCACTCGTCCATTTCTATATTACAGGAATTTGGTCTGGTTGTAGGAATACTGTCTGGTTTACGGATGTGTTTGTCGTCAACTTCCAGATTGAGATAAGAAAATACTCCTTGGTTGTGAGAATCGCATTCCGCTTGAATATTTCTCGGTGTTTGATTCACAAGTCCATAATGCTGGAACTTTGTGTTCTTATCCTGCGAAACTTGTATATTCTCGCTGAATCGCCGCAGAACTTTCTCTTCATCTATATTATACTCGAGTTTTTCTTCGACGTCGATTGTTTCTTGCGATTTCGAAGCGATCGCATTATCTTTCAGTTTGGTACACCGTACACTCGTCGATCTCGCGAACGCATTTGGCTTTTTGTAAACGTGTGGGAGAAATTGTTCCGATGTCCGCACAAAGGACGAATCACCGGGATCAGCTGATAAGGTTGAATTCAGGTCGTCGTAGGAAATCTTAGGCCGTTCTTTGTATCTCAAGCTAGAGTATGTACGAACTCTGGAATTTGCGATTGATAGGCAAGATTGTCTGGACGATGAATGTGCCCTTGAACGTCTTATTTTTATATCAGATCCTTTTTCCTCATATGTGTCAATAAGAGATTGAGGATTTCTCCACTTTTCTATTTTCGCAGATTCATTATTAGTCTTAAAATCATCAGATTTTTTAAGCTCACCGTCAAATTTTTCACACTCGTCAGACTTCTTGATCTCGTTGGATCTTCTGACCTCATCACGTTTCATGAAATCGTTACATTGTTTTATCTCGTCTAATTTATTGATCTCGCCAGATTTGATTTCGTCAGGATTCTCAGCTTGATGCTCATGCGGATGCTCGCCTGATATCTTATGCGCGCAAGATTTCTTAATTTTGTCAGATTTATACTCGTCAGACTTTTTAGCCTCGTTTGATCTTCTGATGTCATCAAGTTTCATTAACTCGTTAAATTTTTTAATCTCGTCAAATATATTAATCCCATCAAATTCGTCAGCTTCATATAGATGTTCATCCAATGTTTCATCCGATATTTTATGCACGCAAGGTCTTTTGAACTCATCAGATTCCTTGGACTGATATTGATGTTCTTTTGATATTTTAAGCTCGTCATATTTCTGTACTTTACCAGATAATACTTGTGCTACCATCAGTTTTCTATCAATGACTTGCATATTTCTTTGATATTTTAAATATTGGTCTACCTGCTTTAGTTTTTCATTCAGAATCCTTGCTGCGATTCTCAGCTCCTTCTGCATCATAAAAACTTCTTTCTCTTTCTTTTGTACGTTTATTTCCCGTTCCGTTAGTTCGACCTCCCATTGCTGTAGGATTTCGATTTTTTTCAAACAATTTCTCTTGAAAATTTCCAAGCTGATTTCTTCAGGCGGCACAAATGTCGCTGTACAACCGTTTTTGTAACCGTGTTGGCAAAAGTTACTTTGTTTATTGCTCACGGAATATTCGCTTCTCTCGTCAATATCCGGCAAGCTGTTAGTTTTCCTAAATTGTCTCGAAGGATACAATGTGTTACGCGATCCAATCGAAAAGTGATTCGGAACTTCAAACTTAAAGTTTTGTACGACACCAGGATTCTCATTACAATTAAAACAATTATTTTTTTTATCATAATGTTTATCTTCTTCGAACAGCGTGTTAAGTATAGTCTCACTTGTACGTTTTTCTGTGATTTTGTTTTCATCGATTGATTTATCATTTTTATCAGAGAATTTCACAAATTTTGTCATGTTATGCAAAATGAACGGCACTTTTTTCTCATTTAAATTACTTTCGGATAGGCGTGCATCTGTGATTTTCAATCGATTTGCAATGTGCTTGTCGATCTCATTATCGATCCATAGCGCGGGACTGTTCATTGTAAGCACGATATATGTCTCAACTCAAAGTTTGTTTTATCGATTCCGAGTTATTTGATTCGAGTCTCTGATTTTTTTTTTTTAATCGAAATATCGCGTAGATTAATTGTCTCTGCAAATAGAGATGCAATTCTATATAAAATATAAAGTGAAAATATTTTAAAACAAGCAATAAAATGTATAAGAGAAGTATTAGATATTTTTCTTACCAAAAATATGTGATCTTTAGGAGCTTGAATAATAAATTTATTAGACTAAAATTGTTATTGCGTACCAGTGCTGTCAGAATTGCCAGGAGTATATCATTCCTCCCGTGATGTTAAAACGTAACAACTTTCAAGAGATTTACGTGGATGCGCGTCACACGGCGGTGTTCTTTCAACTGAAACTTTCGTCCAACGTTTCGTTTGCTGATCCAGCGTTATTCCACTATATCCAATGAGCGACTCGCTATCTGTCCAGTTTAAATCTCAGCACCGCTGGACTCTACTCAGATACGAAACTTCTGGTATTCTACCTAAGTCTCCTGCTGTGTCACAAAGAAACCTGAGTAGGTAGAAGCAATTTCTCGGCTCGTAAATAAAGACATTGTAGTCGAAGAAAATTCTAATAAAAGAATTTGCTTGTAAGCAAATTGTCAAATAAGCAAGTAATATGATATATAATAATATATTTTAAGTACATTTGTTTTGAATATATTGGGATAGATAGAATATACAAAATTTATAATTCTAGGACGTTGTTTTTCAATTATACTACTGTAGTTTATCTGTTATTCGCATTTTTACTACGTTGCAATAGCTAATCAGAAAATGATCATAAAAAGTACACGCGTTTTTTATGTATATTATTTTTATAATTAAAAAAATCATATAATATTAAAAAATTTAACTATTTAAGTAACTAATTAATATATATATAGATATAATATAACTAAAAAATAAAAGTTTTTAAAAAATTTATTAAAAATTTATAACTGTAAAATTTTTACCATTTAATTCGTTTGTCACTTAAAAGAATTCAATTTTTCAAGTTTTAAAATCGTGCATAAAATTCAAGTTTGAGCTTTTAAATATTCGAATATAACGGAAAAGAGACAAGTGTTAAGGGCCTTCTACAATAAGATATTAGCAATAAATCAGAAGTCAGAAGCAAGAAATTGCTTCTGACTTCTGATTTATTACTAATCACAATCGATTATTCTTCTGTGATTTGACTGTGATTGGTCAATTTCTTGCTTCTGACTTCTGATTTATTACTAATATCTAATTGTAGAAGGCCCTTTACATATATATTAACGGTTTCTCTGCGCCATGTATAAAATTTCATTATGTACATGTGTGTACATGTTCATGTAAAACCTTTCGCACAATAGAAAGAATAGCAATAGCGATAGAAATAACACCAGTTTTACAGAGTTTATATTTATAAATAACGGTAGGAACAACGGAATCTAACATATAAAAATACACATGTATCAAGAAGATTGCAGATCAGAAAACGGAATAAGCAATAGGGATAAAATTTTCGACGAGTTGGGATTTTGTGTCTATTACTTAAGGGCCTTCTACAATAAGATATTAGTAATAAGTCAGAAGTCAGAAGCAAGAAATTGACCAATCATAGTCAAATCATAGAAGAATAATCGATTAGTCAATTTCTTGCTTCTGACTTCTGATTTATTACTAATATCTCATTGTAGAAGGCCCTTTAAGAGCCGTCTACAATGGAGAGTTGTAGGCCGTAATAGTAAGAAATTGACCAATCACAGACAAAGTACAGAAGAATAATTGATTGTGATTTGTCAGTTTCTTACTGTTACAGTCTAAAACTCTTCATTGTAGACGACTCTTAAGACATAAGAAAATCAACCAATCTAGCTTTTTGTTTTCATCCCTACTTCTTGGTCTAGAAAGTTTTGATTGGTTGATTCTCTTATGTCTTATGTGTTTGGCTGGATCATCATGCAGACACCGGCACTTTGACACCGAACGTTGATTGGTGAAAAGCAGATGGTGAGGGTAAATGGCAACCTTAATTTACCTTCTCTAACCGCTTTTAACCAATCAACGTTTGGTGTCAAAGCGCCGGTGTCTGCATGAGGGCGATGTCCCATTGAGCGGAAATCTATAGCGGAACGGAATGTGCGGAACCAGCTCGACCAATCGTAACCATAGAAAAAGCGAAGGAAAGAAAACGGAATGGCTATGATTGGTCGAGCTGGTTCCGCACATTCCGTTCCGCTATATATTTCCGCTCAATGGGACATTGCCCTGAGGATCCAGCCTTATGCAGTATGCAAAAGTGTGCTTTGCTTAAGCCCCTTGCACAATAGACGGAATAGCAATAGCGATAGAAATAACACCAGTTTTAAAGAGTTTATATTCATAAATAACGGTAGAAACAGCGGAATCTAACATACAAAAATACACATGTATCAATGCAGATCAGAAAACGGAATAAGCAATAGCGATAAATTTTTCGACGAGTTGGAATTCTGTGTTTATTGCTTATCGCTATCACTATTTCCTCGCATTGTGCAAGAGGCTTTAGACCATATATACTTATAGACGCGGCTTCAGACAACTATCTTGAAGCAAAGATAATATCATCTACATGACGTCACATGTGGACAAAGCAAAGGCGCATTTATAGACGACTTCAGATAACTGCCTTGAAGATAAGATAATATCATCTACGAGGCCGCGTTTAGCCGAACAATTGCTGAAACGCCCACATGTGACGTCAAGTAGATGATATTGGGTGCGTTCAGACAACTCAACAGTTGCACAACGGTTGAGAGATAATCACTTCTGATTGGATCATACTTTTGGAACCGTACCAGATTTTGAAGAATAGTTCTATCATAAGTGATGATCTCTTAACCGTTGAGTTGTTTGAACGCACCTAGTGATTGTTTAGTGATTCTTTAATATGATTGAATCTTGCCTTTAAATCTTCACTGGATCTAAGTGTAGAAACCAATCATATTGAAGAATCACTAAGTGTTTACTGATCTGCTCAGTCTGCTGAACATGGTCAATTGTGCACACCTATAGAGTCCGATCATCGCTCCCCGTGCTCTCATTGGCTCACATTTATTAATTCATATTTCAATAACTATTGCGAATTTTGTAAAATGGTAAATAAATTTTCTGTTCAGAATAACTCTATCTACCTACACACGTCGGCTTTATAATTTGTTGTCAGACATCTTGTATATATTCTTACTACTAAAGAAAAATCGCACGACTAATAATTTCAAAATCAATAGAACGTGTATTTAACGGATAAAAAATATATAAATGGTAAATACGTATTTAGACAATTACGTATGAAAATGTAAAAACCAAAGTTTTATGTGTACGTGTATACACATAAAACGTTTGAAAAAATTAATGCATATAAACACATTGATACATGTAAACATTTACATTATATAACTAAAGCTATACAGATATTAATATTAGCTTTGAAGTACAGAGACATAGCTTTTATGCTGAACAAAATGTATATTATAAGCCTTATACGTTTCAAGTTTTGATTGAAATATAAATCCCCAAGATTGCATTTTTGTTATCTCATATGCGTAAAAATGAGTATTAAATTGTATAATTTTTACATCCTTATGTATAAAGAATGTTTTACATAAAGTATTTTNAAAAATATATTTAATGTTAGCAAATTTGCAATAATTTGTTTCAAGTATTATAATCATGTTTGNTTTATAAAACGTTCCATTAATTTTTATCCATAAAAAACATTTATAATTATTAAAAAAACAACCGGTANAATACTTCTAAAACTCACTATAAAAGTCAATATCTGTTAATTTTTTATGTAGTTCCGAGACCGGTCCTATAGCGATAGTCTACTATACACAATCTTTTCTGGTGTTTTAAGTAAATGCAGAACTAATAAAATCATTAATGTCATTTACATTAAGTGATGTATACTGCAAGTAATGTATACATGCAATCACAAGCTGTTTACATTTAATTACAAAAATGTAAGTAGTTTTTGATGTAATGTAAAGAATTATTCTTTGANATTGAATTAAAAACTACTTACATTTTTCTTTTTGTAAAACCTAAATAATAAGTTTTAATTGAACGTGCAGCATATTGAAATATAATATCTCAATAATTACAAATTACAAATTATACATCTACTTGAAACAACAGCAACTATTGGAGATTTCAAATATCTTGTGATGTTATTTGATTGTGACATCAATAATTGTGCAAAGTATTTATCTAATTGAAGTAATAAAATGTANGAGTTTTAACATTACAGTATTTTAATATAACATATTTTAATATAACATATATAAGTAATCGTTGCATTTATTATATTAAAAACAATGTATTATAAAATTTCAACAATATCAAANAATATCAAATAATCAAATAATTACAATATCAAATAATCGAATTAAACTCATAAATATACTGACATAAAAATATGTCGGTTTATTTTAATTAGTCTTTTAATTGAATTAAGTTTTANAATTTTTATATCAATAAAATAAAACAATATTATGTAAGTGCAATGTTGTTTCTCCTGCAAGTAAACTTTATTTGAGTAAAAAATTGTTTACTTTTAAAGTAAATTATATAAACGTATACATACTTTTCAAAANTGTTTTTAAAACAATCACTGTTTTAGTTTCAAAGCAAGCATTAATAGTTATTTTAAAATATTGTAAAACCAACAAAAGATGCAATTTATATGTTTTAATTATGACTAATCAAATAAAATGTAACTTNCAGAAAATTTAGTAGAAGATTAAGTAGAAATACAATTACAATAATCACATATATAGTTANCTCATGACTATAATATAATTCAATTCTTATTTTATTGTTAGTTTATTGTTTTTGTTTATTGTTATACAAGTTTATCGTGAAATTATCAGTCGTTAAATTCGAAAACATAAGAGAATAATACATATAGAAAATATAAGAGAATAATACATATAGAGATTCGATTTTAGCCGTTTGTAATGATTCTTCCTTACAGTCTTACCTAAAGAATATCGTGCGTTTAAAGATAAATAAAAAGAACATAATTTATGTATGCACAGATATCACGTAAAATAATCTATGACCTATTAAAATAATAATATAATATTATTTATATAATTAATTATATAATTGAAAAGCTATAAAATGATATGACCTCTTGATATAATAAAAAAAGTATAAAATAATTTGCGTGTATTANTAAAGATAAGATAATTTATAAGTATAAGATTATTTATAAAAAATGTCACATTGTGTTAAATGTAAAATAAACTTACCTTCCATTAGTTCTCTTGGACTTCATTTTAAAATCGTGCATAAAAAATACGTATTTAGCACGTATCAATGTGGCGAAAATAATTGTAATCGTACTTTTAGTCAATGGGCAATGTTAAAAAACCATTTAATGAAAAAACATTCAGTGTTATCTGTCACAAATTCGAGTACAATACTTAGTGTAGAAGAAACACAAAGTGAGGAAAATGTAGATATTCATTGTNCTGTTTCTGAAAAAAATGTAATTGCATCAAATAATATTTCTTTTAATGATTTCAAAACATATGTTCAAAATCAAGCAGATATCTTTGTTGCCAAGCTTTATAATAATTCTTATGTTCCACGNTGTTATGTACAAACTATGATAAATGATATTAAATGGCATCTCTTTTTGATCATACCTTATCAATAGTATCAGATATAATAAAGGATGTGTTTATATCTGAAGATTCTAATGTCGCAATTAAGAATAAGATTGATTGCATGTTTAACATTATCACAAATTCTTTTAGACATTTATCGACTGAATATAAAATATTCAAACATTTTAAAACATGTGGAGAATATATTTCACCAAAAGATTACTTAATAGGTCATAGATTAAAAAGAGTAAAAACACAAAAAGGTATTCAAGCAAAACAAGTACCAGTTTATGGTCAATTTATTGAATTAAAAAAAGTGCTACAAAAATTTTTTGAGTTACCTAATGCATACGAAAGCACTATTTTTTACATAAAATCATTAAAAGAAAATTCAGACTACTTTTCAAACTTTATTCAAAGTTCACTTTGGAAACAAAAAACTGCATCTTATAAAGAAGATGAGATAATCCTGCCTTTTTTTGTGTATTATGATGATTTTGAACCTAATAATCCTTTGGGATCTCATTGCAATAAATTAGGCGCTGTTTATTGTGCAATTCCTTGTCTTCTACCCGAATGTCAATCTGAATTAGATAATATTTTTTTAATTTTATTGTTTCATAGCGAAGATAGAAAATGGTTTGGCAATGAAAAAGTATTTTTGCCTCTGATTGAAGAANTACAATTTTTAGAAACTGAAGGAATAATTATTAATACTTCACAAAAGTACAAAAAAATATTTTTTATTTTCGNTCTTCTTTTAGGTAATAATCTCGGTTTGCATAGTATAACTGGATTTGTAGAATCCTTTAATTGCAAATATTCTATCTATATAATACTGTCCCTTCTTATCTTGCCTTATTATTCTTATTGTCCTTAACCTAATATCACTCTGTTCCTTTGGCACCTTCATCTTCCTTCCAACGTCATTCCCTTGTTTCTTCCGTTTTTTTCTTTTCTCTCCCGTTCATCTTTTTCCTCCTTACTTCTTCTATTCTTTTCATTATTTCATATCCTTTGCCATCTTCTTTCAAAAACTCTTCTTCTGATATTTCGTCTCGAGTCTTCCTGCATTCTTTCAATACATGTGTAATACCTTCTATTTTTTTCCTACATACCCTACACTTCCTATCCTTTTCTTTCAACCAAAAGTATACCACCGAGTATACTTTATCTTTATCACTCACTAGACATAAAACAAAGATAAAATGACACTCGGTTGCACTCGGGTGGAGAATCGGAACACAACCTTGTGTGGCGTGCTCTCAGTCTCTCCTTCCTCTTTCTTCCTCCAGATTTCCTGTCATCTCGTTCCATCTATACCACTTCTCCTTCAAACTAATTTTCATGTAGCCCACCTTTACTTTATCATCTTCTTTTTCTCTTTCCTCCCTCGCCATTTTTCTTAATTTTTGCTGTATTTCTCTTTCTTTTCTTGTTAGATCATCTTCTATTACATCTTTTTCCAACTTTTTCTTCTTGCGCATAATTTTCCTTTCTTGCTCCCAATTGTCTAGCTCTACAACCAGTATGTTTTTACTATCGTTTATTCTTATTTTGCTTACCTTTTTCACTTCTACATCCACTTTCAGGCTCTCTCTTATGAATTCCTTCACTTCCTGATCCAGCCTTTTCGCCTCTCTCCACTTCACTCCTTTTATAACTATATTGTTCTTCCTTTCTCTTCTCTCCCTTTTTTCATTCATCTCCTCCAGCTCTGTTATTCTTTCTGCTGCTTTCTTCCTGTTTTTTCCCGCTTCTTTCCGACTCCTAACTTATCTTCTTTCTCCTACCTCGGNCTTAGTCCTTGTTCTCCTTTATATGTCCTTTCACCTTCTATTCCTCGTCTTTTTTTATCCTTTCTTTTTCTTCTCGTCACTCTTTCCTCTGTACTACGTTCTTTCTTTTGCCAATTTTTTACTTTTTACCACTAGCTACTTGCTTTCACGCACATGCACACTTCTCGCTAGCTCCACCGGAAGTGCCAATTTTCTTTTAAATTAAAAGCACATGAAAGTATACTGCCTCAAATGAAAGTTNGTCCAGGAACAATATGTGATATTTTTTCAATTGACAAGTATGAGTTAATTAAAGATATGCTATCAACATTAAAAACTAAAGTGTTTTACTACTAATTGGGTGGAATACAAAGGAACACGATATTAGGTTGAAATGATTGTGATAATTAGATTATAATAGTATTATAGGTCCTATTTTTGGAGAAATCGTAAATCTAATTGTTCACAATAATAAACTATTATTTTTATGTTCTATATATGAAACTTTAGAGTATAATATTCATATTCATGGATATGAAATTTCTAAAACTTTTAACACTTTTATGATAACAGTCACTGAACTATAATATNGAACGCATCTTGCCATTGTGCGAGCTGTCCGCGATAGAGAGCATCACAACTAGGATCTCTGTCTTTGTCTCGTCGTCGCTGATTGGTTGAATTTATACGAGTACAGTCTAAAACAAAAGAACAACGAAAAGTAAAGAATGACTGTATTTAGCAGAAATCAGCGCTCAGCAATTGTTGTAATACCTCATAATTACGTTATTTCGATTTTGGGAGACGTATTTTTTCTTCTCGAAGATTTAAAAAATATTCCCGTTAACAATATACAGGGAATTTCTGTCATTACAGACAACAAATAAGCAAAAAGGTAACTAATTGTTAAATATCCGAAAAACATGATAATCTAAAAATAAAATATGATAAATGTTTTATCAAAAACTTCTGAAGATATTTTAAGTATTTCTATATTCTTACAAAAGGTGCAACGTCCAAGTGTAAAGAAGCCTCGCTGTTTAGACGAACTGTATAT
>NW_018023279.1:2498-13541 GCF_002006095.1 Pseudomyrmex gracilis | reverse complement strand
GACATTGAAGATCTGAAGGCAAGAATTACGACAGCTTGTAAAGACATATCCAAGCAAACATTTCAGAATGTTAGACAGGAATTTTATGATCGATTATTTTATTGTCAAGAAGTGAACGGTGCTCATTTTGAACAGCTACTTCAATAGGTAAGTTGATTTAATCCTAATAAAATTCGCTTTTAATAAGAGTTTTACGATGTCTTAAGACTTGACTTTTCCCGAACTTTGCTTGTAATTAACTTCTAAACGGCTTACTGTATCAACTTCTGATTTGAACCGAAAGATTTCTTTTTTTATACCCTTTCAATTGATATACTACAATATGCGGGGTTCTATTTAAAAATTTTGAGGGGGGCCCTCTGGAAGGTCCCCCTAAAAGATGGAAACATCCGCAACCCCCTTAAAAGAGTAGCCCCTCAAAACGATTGAATACGTATTTCGCGATTTTTCATAATTTCGAACCGTTTCCAAAATATAAAGGTGTTTCCAGACTTTATGGACACCCTGTATATATAGTACGACAATATCTAAGAGATAGCTTTACAAAGAAAATACAACGTAATGCATCTGAATTTTTCTTAGCTTTCTGTGCAAAATATAATTATATAAAGAGTTTAATCAAGCATCAAGTAACTTCCACGTAAGATGCAGAAGTTGTGACAATACAAACATCAATGTATCAAATAATATTCTTATTTCAATTTGTATTGTTAATTGTAAAAAGAAAAGTTATGATCTTAACGATTTGTTAAATAATAATTTTTCGCATTGGTATAAAGAATATAAGGAATTATGTGCAAATTGTACTGGAAGTGACATGTTACTTAAAAAAGAATTAACATTGACAAAAGAGATATTTATTATTTATACTTATTATACATTTAGTGTATTACTTGTACAATACTATGAATTTTTAAAACCTGATTTTAATTTGCATGCAGTCTCAACAACTAAAATATCAGTAAATGAACATTTGTATAAAGTAATTAATGCAATATTTCATTACGGGTAATGTATAGAAAACGGCCTTATACAAGTATATGTCGAAAAGGATCATCAAATCGGATTGAAGTTGATGATGGGACGATAAATAAAACAAAATGGCCTAGAGGGGCTAAAAATATTTATATACTTTTTTTGAAAGAAATTTAAAAAAATAGAAACCAAATAAAAGAAAATATCTAATTGCTTCAACTAATTAAACATTTTAACGCTCTTGGGTAAATGTTTAGAAAAACAGAGTACCCTTGGAGGTCAATGATTTTGACATTTGTTGTCAAGGACACTTCTCTAAACAACAATCTGAAGATTTTAGTCGTCGCTCGTTGTTTGTTAAAAAATTATAAACAAAAGAATTATTATAAATAAATTCTTATTTTCCGACACCGTGTACATGTTCGTGTTGTGTGTTGTAGGCGGGGGGAGGGGCTTCGTTCCTTTTCTCTGCTCCCCTCTTGCGGAAAAATGAAGAATTCAATTAAGTGTCGCTTCATGTCAAGAGTGTATGTACGTGGTTTGCGGGAAGGCGAACCCCCTTACCTACACGCTTACAACACTAACAAGAAAAACATAAACAAAGTAGTCTTGTTAAGTGGCTTTGTAGCTTTGTTTATATTTTTCAACATATTGCTGTTGTTTAGTTCTCCGTGAGCAAACAAGCGTTAAACATGTTCCTATACGAATTTCTTCATTTGACGTACGAGTTAGATTGACTAATAAACTATTTGTGTAACAAAAAAGTAATACGCAAACATAAACAAATTTTTCTCAATAATGTCCAAAATTTACCCATTAAATAGCGAATTACGAACCAACGAAAAATATTTATAATGTATCAAGAAGCACGGTAGTGCCTCGCGCCAAGTTTATGCGCAACGAAGCGGCGCTCGATCTGCGCGAGCACACTGTGCCTTATATACGCAAGATTCATGCATTTTAGAAGTGGGGAGAGTTTCTTAAGACAATATTTAAGTAACGACTGAACCGATCAATTTCGTTTTGGTCTTACTCGATTCAAAACAAAACATTAAAAAAAAAGTATTTTTACGTTTTTTTTGTTTGTTTCTGATTTTCGGAGATATACGATGATTAAAGTTTTTGATTGAGAAATTTAAGTTTTTTCATCATCATCGTGTGATGTGCATGTTTGTATGCCTGCTACGAGATGGCATACATATACGAGCGCGTTGACAGAAGAAAAAAATAGAAAGACAAAAAGTGTGAGTTAAAGAAAAAAAAGAGAATCACAAGACACGGTAGTAGTTCGCGTTATTCGCGCCGGCAACACCTCCGATAGTACCAATCGCTTCGACAATGTTTCTCGCAGCTAATGATTTCGCGCCGGCAACACTTTCAATATAACTTTATTTAATAAACTCTTTTGAAACTTGGCACGAAATAACTACAAACTGTAAACTTTAAATTTATAAAGTAGAAAATTAATTCCAAAAATGGAATAAACAAATTGTGCATAAAAATCAAACTCCAACAATACCTCCAAACGCGGTGGGCGTGGGGCATTCCATCGCGGCGTAGTGGTGTCGCGCCGGCAACACCTCCGATATACTTGTTTTGAAACTTGGCACAAAATAACTATATACTTTAACTTTATGAAGTAAAAAATTAAAAAGTAATAAATTAAGAATTGATTTAATACTACAAAAAATTCTTTTTCTATAAAACTTGTTTTATAATTTGAATAAAAAAATATTCAGAAAAACGGAGCATCCTTGAAGGTCAATGATTTTGACATGTTATCAAAAGCACCTTCCTGAACAATAGTCTGAAGGTTTTAGTCGTCGCTCGTTGTTTGTTAAAAAATTATAAACAAAAGAATTATCATAAATGAACTCTTATTTTCCGACACCGTACACGTTTTGTTCGTGTTGGAAGCGTGTAGGCAGGAGGGCTGTGTCCCCCCGGAGGGAGAGAGGCTTTGTCTCTTGCCCCTGCTCCATCTTCGCGAAAAAATGAAGAATTCAATCAAATGTCGTTTCATGTCAAGATTGTTTACTTGATTGTTTGCAATATGTTGCAATGTTAGATATGTCTGTTGTTATAGCAATACATTATAAATATTATTCGTTGGTTCACAATTCGCTATTATTTAATGGATAAATTTTGAACATTATTAAAAAAAGTTGTCTATGCGTTCCTCATGTATAAAACGGCGTTTGAATAAAAATTCAGCTATATAAAATCTATAATGTTTTAGATGTCCCGAAACGTGGAATATTACTTTGCATATCTTGCCAAATTCTTCCGATGTTTTGCGTGTGACAATTAGTATGAGGATTCGAGAGATTGTACGGCAATTCTGGGACACCCTGTATATATAATTAATGAACAAGGAATCTCTAAGTTTTATTTGCTACTCCTGTAGGTAATTATTTAGCAATTTTTTACCCACTGTATCTCAAAAACTGGCCGTTTTCAGGTTTCGCGCCCATGAGGACTTTTGTTCAGAAAGTCAAGGACTACAACATATTTCAGTTTTAGCCAATTTCAGTGATCCAAAATCCTATCATTTTGTGCGGGATCTTTTCATAAGTAAATAGCAGTATTTTTAAACATCTACAAAAATTGTGTACATATACACCAATCTTGCCTTATTACTTAACAAGTATAAAAAAGTACTTAATTATAGTATTTTGGAAAGCTTTCGAGATGATCTGCAAAAATATGCAATAAAAAATAGAGGATTCTATTTAAAAAATTGAAGGTAACCTTCACGTGACTTTCAAGCAACTATTCAAGATCAAACTAATGATATCATTTTATGTCCCTTTTAAAGCCATATAACTTTTGTCTTAAACATTTTTTTCTAAGATTAAAACTAAAAAAGTAATTTGGAATAGAACATTAAATTAGAACACCCTGTATATTGTGACCGCTTTTTGTTAATAATCGGTAAATGTTTACAAAAATGGATCCAGCCTCGATAACCTTGGCCTTGACATATGTTGTCGAGAACATGTCCCTGAGTAACAATCGAAAGATTTTAGCCGTCGCTCGTGGTTTGTTAAAAAGTTATAAACAAAAAAAGTTTTATAAATAAATTCTTATTTTCCGACATTATGTACATCTTGTTTGTGTTGTAAGCATGTAGATAAGAGGCTACGCCTCTAAAAATTAATTTGAGTGCTTCAAAAAAGAATTTTGTAGCTTGTAAGAAAAGATTGTGGGAAATTAGGATTAATACAATTTTAGCAGAGGCGCCAGAGACACATACGTCTATCCTTGTCTCTCTCATGTCATCTATCCTTGTTTTTGTTCGACTCGGTCTTAAGAGATGGCAACTACCCGACAGCGTAGCTGCTAAGTGGCATTTGTAACGGACTTTCTTTGTCGGTTCAGTATCCTCTTAACAGATAATATGGTTAACTTCTTAAAGAGAGAAAAGTAAATAGATTTTCTCTTTTAGGAGTCTCAACACTTTTTAAACAAATTTATTAAAGTACATAAAAATAAATTAGACCATAACTCTATCACCAATGTAGTTTATAAAATAAATTGCAGTTCTTACGATACTTCTTATGTCAGCTAAACTAGTAGAAAGTTGCGAATAAGAATCGCTGAACATCGGAAGAATTTCTAGCAAATTTAAAAAATTATAAAAGACAATCGGTGATTAATAAACACCGTAGCAATTTTGGCCATGATTTTAAGTAGGATAGAGTAAATGTTCAGAAAAACGGACCCAGCTCCGATGACCTTGACCTCACATGTTGTCAAGGACACGTCTCTGAGTAACAATCGGAAGGTTTTAGCCGTAGCTCATTGTTTATTAGAAAGTTATAAATAAAAGAAATTTCTGAAATGGACGTTCGTTTTTTGACACCATGTACATTTGAAAAGTAAATATTTCGTTTGTATCACACATTATCTATATACACGTGTATACGGTACACGTGTAGGCAGGAGGGAGTGGCTTTGCTCCTCCCCCTGCACTCCTCTCGAAAAAACTTCGCTCTCTCTTAATGATATTGTAGCAACACTGATAGAGGTAGGTTTTTTCGAGGGGAAGGGGCGAAGCCCCTCTGCCTACACGCTTACAACACGAACATCGTACGTGATTGTTTCTTCTGAATGTATACATTACTTGCCACCTTCACCGTTAAACGTATTGATGCTTGCGAATATCATTACGAGCATTATATTGCTCGCGATTATCATTACGAGCATTATATTGCCGAATTCTTGTTCAAAAGAATACATAGTTTTGATAAACGTATTGATGCTTTTTTTGATGTTATGAGCAGACTATATTCAATAAATAGTTAAACATACTTGCAATATTTTCTTTGTGAATCCTACACGTATAAAAACAAGTATATTTAGGTGTATACAGACAGTATATGTCAAAAGCAGACATGAACTCAAGGTAACTTCTTACAATCATAACTTTTTAACAAAGAGCGAGCGACGGCTAAAACCTCTTGATTGTTACTCAGGNACATGTCCTTGACAACATATGTTAAGCTCAAGGTCATCGGAGCTGGGTCCATTTTTCTGAACATTTACCTAGGATAGTGTTGAGATTCTTGATTTTGAGGAGTTTTATCATAAGAAATTAATATCCGAAATGCTGCACATTAAAATGCAGACAAATAGAGTGAATCTAACAAAAGACACAAAACTGCTCGACCCGGCATATTTTCCACTGATAAATAAGATAAACGATTAGCTACGTGTTTACACTTTTGAATCTTTCCATCTCTTTTTTCTCTTGTTTTTGAGCTTACGATATTCAGCGGTTATCGAATTTGTAGTATGTACGTTGTCGATTTATGACATGTGTTTCTAGGATATTGTAAGTGTTTGTTAGTTGCTCGAGATTGCCAACAGTTCGCGATTCCTCAGCGTGTAGTGAGTATCTCTTAAAAAATTTGACTATAAAAAAAACATTTTTAAAATTGTGTATTTAATATCATTTATATTTTTTTGACTATTACATTTGACTTTAGATCTTACTACAACTCTCTGCTCACTTTGCCTGTTGTCATAACTTCTTGACTAATGGCGAGCAATTGCATTTCAGAATTTTTTCAATGACTCTATGAATGCCTTTCATTATTTCTACTTCTTACCGGCTAGCCGGCTCAATCTTTCATCAATGATCAGGAGTTTAATATAATTTTCCGTGCGAGAAAGGCCGCCGTGTATTATCTAGGTGGAGGAATGCGCTGTCGTATGCAAGACGCTAGACAAAGCGTGCGGTAGGCGCGCGTCCGCCGCTTAGCGCAGATAAGACAATAGACGCCACGATATAGCGAGGCCCGACGATTACGAATCTCGACACGGTACGCAATTATAACTTTCAATATGTCGTAAAATACAAAGAGATTTCCCGTATTTATAAATTGAAATTGCGTATTTATCACTTACACGCTCGGTGAAAGTATTCACGTTCGACGCGGCACAAAGATACGATATACAAAATACAAAAAAAATGAAAACATCACATGCACGAATAACGAGCAGGATTACGCCCGGATTGTTGCAACCGTGGTACAACGAGAAAGCAGCAAAAACGAAATTTTTTGACAACAACCGATATTACAAATTTAATTGTGTAACGAAATAGCTAAACGCGAATATACAGGACGGCATTGAGCTGACGCTAGACGTGCAAACTCGATCCGCGACGGTATAATCTCAAGAAAAAGGAAATATGCGAGAGAGATCGAGCAACCACTCACTCCAAGGGGAGCTCCGCTCTATCCTCGCCGAGCGCCTCGTACTTGTGACGTCCCTACGTCTCTGTTGTCTGTCTCTGTCGTCGCTCCTCTTTGCTCTACTTCATCCGACTCTACGCACCGTGAGCTGCTCTCTCTCTCTCTCTCTCTCTCTCTCTCTCTCTCTCTCTCTCTCTCTCTCTCTCTCTCTCTCTCTCTCTCTCTCTCTCACTTTCTCTCTCTCTCACTCTCTCTCTCTCTTTCTCTCTCTCTGCGCTAAAATACACGACTGAATAACCGCTAAGCGGTTCGCACGGCATAAATGCACAAAATAATGACGGAGTTAAACAATATAAGATAGGCTGACAATAATATCAATAACAACTTACTACGTAGTTTAATACGCCAAATATTCGCTCAACATAACATAGGCGCCCAGCGCCTTCGCAAAATTAAGCGCATTCGCCTGCGCTACGCGGCCTAACGAGCTGCTCTCCAGTGATGGAAGATCTGGCAGGCTAGCACCAAGAGCACCGAGGTAGTGGGGGCACACACACAAGCGAGAATCGCCGTCCGTGTGCCTGACGTCACGCTCGGCTGTTCGGCTTGTGGAAAAGTGCGGACATACTATGTTCCGTCTCCTTTTCACCAAGCCTGCTATGCGAGCAAGCACTAAGGGTAGAAAGAAACATTTCATGTTGCGCGCTTGCAACGCATGACAGCGCAAAATGCATTTCCAAGACTGTAAGTCTTGGAAAAAGTACATAATATTATTGATAAGGATGAGTTAAACATCTCAAGATGCATTTATATTATTATATTTGCATTAATTCTTAAATAAGTTAACTGTGATAATTTGAAAGTTTTTAGAATATTGAAAAACATGTAATATATTGTTACGTCCTGGCCCATGGATACGGTCGGGCTGTGGTGTGATGCAACAGTAAACGCGTCGCTTTCCATATCTTTCTTTACAGTGGACACGGAAGTCCCGCTGTGAGATAGTCAAGAGAGTTTGTTTATATTCGTCGACAGGTCAACGGCGTACGCCGATCTTACTCTCTCTTGCAAACACTCACTCGTTGGTCCCTTTTTAGGTCTGAGACGCAAATCTCATTTACCAAGGACGGGACCTAGCGATTGTAACAAGGAAGTGAGAGTGGGTAGTACGGAGAGAAGGATAACAAAGAATAATTCTTTAGTTTGCTTCCACACATTATAAAGTAGTTATATTTATTAAAAAAAAAGACAAATCTTGCAACAGAATTGGAATCTTAGCAAATTACTAACATACAGAGGTGTGTTGAAACTAATACAATGACGGAGCGCATAATCGTTTCGTACAAAGTAATCTATGAGCTAGGGTGCAAGTGTGAGAAGAGGAGGAATACGAGTTGTTTAGTGCAGCCAGCCTCTTTAACCCATGTTCACGCAACTTAGATCATCTTAGAAATGTATTTCCTTATGTCAGTTGACAAATTCGGTTTTGTTTCATTTCTTAGGTTCCGATAGATTTAATGATAGGGATGAATTTGAATATGTCATGGTTCCACGACTGATATTCGGAGATAAGCGGGCTTTGTTTGTTTCCGTGATTTAGGAAGAAAAAAGAAATAATTCGGACGCCACCCGAGACGGCCATACACCGCGAGTAGCCTTCCGAAAAGATTCGGACGCCACCCGAGACAGCTATATACCGCGAGTAGCATTCCGAAAAGATTCGGACGCCACCCGAGACAGCTATATACCGCGAGTAACCCTTCCGATAATTCGGCTGCCACCCGAGACGGCTATACACCGCGAGTAGCCCTTCCAAAAAATTCGGCTGCCACCCAAGACGGCTATATACCGCGAGTAGCCCTTCCAAAAATTTCGGCTGCCACCCGAGACGGCTACATACCGCGAGTAGCTCTTCCGATTAAACCGAATTTTTGAGTGTGTCTATGTATT
This sequence comes from Pseudomyrmex gracilis, assembly GCF_002006095.1. Taxonomy (NCBI): domain Eukaryota; kingdom Metazoa; phylum Arthropoda; class Insecta; order Hymenoptera; family Formicidae; genus Pseudomyrmex; species Pseudomyrmex gracilis. Next base: position 4,914 of record NW_018023279.1, on the reverse strand, counting down.
TGTTTATTTTAACCGTTCTCCGAAAATTAGTCGCAAAGTCTGGAGGTAAGTACGCGAACAGTGGAACCTCCGAATGAAAATAATTACAATGTGGACTTACTATTTGCTGCGGACCAGTAATGTTGATTAATAAAAGGTTCTAGGCTGTTGCGGTGCAGTAGTTCACTCTGGGATTTCACATTCTGCACTCACTGTCACTCACTCACTCGCTGTGGTACTTCTAAAATCTGCGGCTCTATCTGCCTTCGGTTCTGAGAGTCCTGGCTTATATACAATTTTGAGTAAGCGAGTACTCTCCCAATCGGAAAACTCAGTCGAGCTTTGCCAGTTCCTATTCGTTAGGTAGTGGTCGGGTAAACTTTGTGAGATCGCCAATCGGCGACGATATCTCGGTCGGCTCGTCCGATTTTCCGGAGAAGGGGAAAGGGAGAGTATTGGTTTTTTTTATCATGCCACATAGACCCTTTGCTATTTGTTTATAAGAAAATTGCTCGTAGCGCCGGAGTTTTTATTTGCGCCGGCTGCTCTAAATTTTTATAAGCGATGTTTTTCTTGACCCGGAGATATCTTTGTTTGAAAAGCTGCTCAGAGTGTTTAAATAATAAATGTTTCTTGCTCGTTATCATAAAATTTCGGGTTATCTTTTCGGGCGCCGATATGATTTCCGTTTGTTCTCCTATCGTTTGAAGTCTAAGTTTCCAAACGATAGGAGATCTGGTCGGAGTATTTATTGCTTCTTATTATTTACTAAAAAAGAAATTTGTTATGCGTTGGCGCGTCGCGTTGCAAGAAAAAGGGGCCCGTGGAGTCCCCAGGACGTAACAGTATAAATAAACTAAATTATTAGGTTAGGTTAAATTATTAGTATTAATACTTTTTCAATATTTTTAATTTGTAAATCACAAAAATAATCTACATTTTACAGATGCACAATCCTAAAATATTTAATTCATATAACATATCATATGAATATAATATATTAATTACTTGAATTTTGTATCATATGAATTAAATATTTTGAGATTATATGTCTGAAAAATGTAGATTCTTGTCATAATTTACACAACAAAAATATATAAAAAAAGAACACTAATAACTTTCAATATTCAAAACACTTTTAAATCCTTTTAGTTAGCTCATATGTAATAATTCCTAAAAAAATATAACGCATCTTGAAATGTTTTACTATCACCAATAATATTACTTTTTCCAAGACTGTAAATCTCGGAAAAAATATTAATATATAAATATTGTACGTCTTTTAAATAAAAATTGTGTGTAAAGAGTGACTTTGTTTAAACATAAGTTAAATAAAACTATTGAAGTTTAATGTTCTTATGATATTTAATATAAACTTTCAATTTCTTTCTTTACAAATTGTCTAATATATATATATATAGGTATTCTCATATTAGATCATAACGTCGATCAGCAGCAAAAATAAAAGCTTTGATGTGTTTACTTTAGACACGTGGACGCGCGACGTTCTACGTTTCTCCCTCGTTTTATACATTAAGATCTTCATGTTGGTGACATCGCAATTTGTGGAATCAATTGACAACAATGTAATTTTTCGAAATACATGAAATGTCATGCATTTTTCCATATAAAATGAACCTAAAATATTAAATAAACTTTGCTACAGAGATTTTTTATCTTACAATTATAATAATTTTGCAACAATTATATAATACAAGTTTTATGCAATGATGATAAATAATATTACAAAGAAAGTAGTGATCTTCCGCACTACCCATGAGGTGCTACTAATAGCGCGTTAGGTTTTTTAACGTGGACTTTCGCCTGTAGCGCTATTCTACCACGTTTTATTTCGCATCTGTTAGGTTTTTAAATATGGATGTCAAATATATAGAATGCCAGACATATTAAGATTTTACACATTAATTATTTGTAGATGTAAATGTTGGATATTTAAAATGCCAGACACACTAAGATTTAAAGACACTTATTATTTGTAGATGTAAATGTCGGATATATAGAATGCCAAATACTTTAAGATTGAAACATATTTATTATTAAAAAATATGACTTTGACAAGAATGCCATACGAACTAAGGCGTAAACACACCCTGATAGCCAAGCATGTTTTGCAAAATTATGTAACTTAATGCTGAGCTGAAGTTTTCAACTAGTTGCTGTGTATTTGCTGAATACATGATGCATAGTCATACGTAATCGACAACATGAGAGCAAATTTGAGACATTTTGTGTCAGCAGATTCAAAGCAAACAAAGAGCAACTATTGCTTATTACGTTGTCAACAAAATGACTTTTATTTATAGAAAACTTTTTGCTTTATTATTCGTTTTCGGCAACATAAGAGCAACATGACGATAACAAAACAAGACACCGATGTCTGTACTTCTGTCGTATGGTTGGTAAAAACTGTTGATAT
>NW_018023279.1:0-2008 GCF_002006095.1 Pseudomyrmex gracilis | reverse complement strand
TTCGGCAACATGACAGCAAAAACACAGACAGGTGGCTATCAGGGCATTTAGTATTTATAGATAAAGATGTATGATATGCTACAATGGTAGACAAACTAAGAATGTTATAGTATTATAAGTAATAATAGTACATAGTTATAGTATATATAGATATTTAAATATGTACATATTTATTACTTAAAAATATGAATTTTTCATATATAGAATGCCAGAAATATTAGTAATTTAAACATTATTATTGCACATATTAGATGTGGAGGGACCAGCATTTTCAGTATCATCTGCAGGATATAATCTCAAATGACTTTTCTGTTTTTTAAGACATGCAGAGTACAAATTGTTTGCTGACATTAGAGAGAAATGTTTTTCATTAATGTTTATGTTTACGGTTGTTTTCCTTCTTGCTTTCAATGTTGATGTTATTACGCAAGTTGCATTGACAGTGACAGACAAAAGTTTATTTTGTTTTTTTGTGGCAAGAGAAAAAAGATACTTTCTGAATCGGCATTTGAAGTTGGCAGCAATCTAACGGCATTTAAAAGAAACTTTAAATTAGGATATTTATGTGTACGTTGGAAAATGTGTTTCATGTCATCAAAATTAATGTTGAGAAATAATCTTTTTCTGCTTCTATTAAACTCTGATGGAAAGCAAACCATTCTTTTCTTACACTATTGTCGTCAAACCCATCGAAGGTTTGGGCAACAAAAGAAATCATTAAAAGAAGCTTCTCTATTAAAAACTTACCAATAAACGACATATTTTTATCAAAATTAACAGTTTTTAAATCTGGCTTCATATAATAGAGAAGCTTCTTTTACAAAGTCGCTTTTTACACACAATTTTTATTTAAAAGACGTACAATATTTATATATTAATATTTTTTCCGAGATTTACAGTCTTGGAAAAAGTAATATTATTGGTGATAGTAAAACATTTCAAGATGCGTTATATTTTTTTAGGAATTATTACATATGAGCTAACTAAAAGGATTTAAAAGTGTTTTGAATATTGAAAGTTATTAGTGTTCTTTTTTTATATATTTTTGTTGTGTAAATTATGACAAGAATCTACATTTTTCAGACATATAATCTTAAAATATTTAATTCATATGATACGAAATTCAATTAATTAATATATTATTTTTATATAATATATTATATTCATATTATACGAAATTCAATTAATTAATATATTATATGATATGTTATATGAAGTAAATACTTACAGTCTTACAGATTTGCAGTCTTAGAAAAGCATTTTGCGCTGTCATACGCTGCAAGCGCGCAACCTGAAATGTTTCTTTCTAACCTCAGTGCTTGCTCGCATAGCAGGCTTGGTGAAAAGGAGACGGAACATAGTATGTCCGCACTCTTCCACGAACCGAACAGCCGAGCGTGACGTCACGCACACGGACGGCGGTTCTCGCTTGTATGCGTGCCCCTACCACCTCTGTGTTCTTGGTGCTAGCCTGCCAGATCTTTTATCACTGAGTGGAAGCGTTTTAATTCAATTAGTTAATAAACGTTGGAACGCTGTAACCAGTGTTCACAGTTTTAGCTTCCTTACAGCATCCCTTCCACCGCTTCAGCATGCTGTAAGAAAGCTAAAACTGTGAACACTGGCTGTAACTCACAAGGGATGGCACAAATTGCGAAATACAAAATTAAATGAGCCATACCCTGATAGCCAAGCACGTTTTGCAAAATCATGTAACTTAATGCTGAACTGAAGTTTTCAACTAATTGCTGTGTATTTGCTGAATACATGATGCATAGTCATACGTAATCGACGACACGAAGGCAAATTTGAGACATTTTGTGTCAGCAGATTCAAAGCAAACAAAGAGCAACTATTGCTCATTACGTTGTCAATAAAATGACTTTTATTTATAGAAAATTCTTTGCTTTATCATTCGTTTTCGGCAACATAAGAGCAACATGACGATAACAAAACAAGACACCGATGTCTGTACTTCTGTCGTATGGTTGGTAAAAACTGTTGATAT
>NW_018023278.1:4596-13562 GCF_002006095.1 Pseudomyrmex gracilis | reverse complement strand
CTGTTTTTACCTTTTTTTAAAAAGGTAAGTTTTTAGAGTATCACACAATTTATATTTTGTTCCTTAGAGTATCACACACTTTATATTTTAAGTTTTTTATATTCAACATTAGACTTTTGAAATTTCTTAAAAATAGACTTTTAGTGATACTAACACAATAAATAATTCTTGGTATTCAGTTCACTTGTCTTGACTGAATTCTTCTGCTAAAGTCAGTCGTAAATAAAATGTTGGCATCCATTTCAAAACGAGAGCGAAAACCACTTCTTGTTTTCGACAAACTATATCCTCAAATATGTAGAAAAGCACTGAAAAAATCTACTCAAGTTTTGCTCTTTATATATTATATATATGTATGCATATAAGTTGTATAATTAACACCGTTTTAATTATAAATTAAATTTAAGTTTAAAATAATAAAAACATTTTTGTCTAAGGCATTATATTTTTTATACAGGGTAGTTAACAAGTATCGGTACCGCAAAAAATCTTGAAAACTAGACATTTTATGAAAAAAGGTTTCAGATAAAAGTTGTTGAGCTTAAAAGAATCTATTTATCAATTGTATGAGTGTGACTGTGGAAAGCGCCACTAAGGTCAAATCAAGAACACATTAATTTTTTTAAATGGAACACTCTACTTTTAATTGCAGATTCTTATAGCTTAATTCAAGAACTTTTCAAAACATTATAATAAAGTATAACATTCTATATAAATTTTAGAATTGTTATTACAATTCGAATTTCACGTGTAAAAATTTACACGTGAACACGTATATATGTATATATATACACGTATAATTTACGCACAACACCTAGCGAACGACTCTCATGACTGAATATATATATATTTATTAGTTTGGAAACTTTGGAGCCTTAAAAGATTCTTTAATTGTTTAAGGTAGTTATTGAGCCTCAATGGAGCTCATCCACTTGTACTTATGGCGTACCAACAAGTAAGTGTAGAAAGTAAAGAAAAAATTGAGCACCACTGACACGCACACACAGAGTTCAGCATATATGTGTACACATACACATGTATAAACTTATCATCGTGAACATTTGGCAACATCGTATTACACGGAGCAGTCTGCTTGTTTATAGTGTAGTATAGGTTATGATTTGTATTACTTAAAAAATAGTTAAATATTTATTTATGAATCATGAATGAACAGTACATCGTACGTTTTTTTATGCTGCGCGCACTTTCTCTCTTCTCGTCTCTTTCATAACATGTTGCCAAATCTTCACTTACTTATATTTTACAAAACTTTGTCGTCTGCTAAATTTAAAAAATGAGCAACTTCTTATTCGAATTAATATTAAACAAAACCGTTGACACACTTGAAACAAACACAATAGATCCGTAATAAAATTATCTGTATGCTCCTAGGTTTTTAGAAGGATTGTAAATACAGTTTATTATCTAACATTGAAAACGTTACTCGCTAGAGGCTCAAGGATAGGCTTTGTGTGTTAAAAAGCTGAACTTCAAAGCCTTATATCTTTTTTTTGGTACGGCTGAGCTTTTTGAGATTGAACAATATGATAGATTGCTTACTTAAAAATGTATATTCCAAATATGAATAAGATTGTAAATAGACTGAAAATCTCAATAACTACCTTAAAATGTCACTTGAAAGTTTGTGCTGTCCGGGATATTTTTTCAATTTTTTCATCTATTCTATTTGTTCTTTCCTTATCTATTTCTCCTTCTTTTCTATCTTCTTATTCCATCTATCTTTTATACTTCTACCCTTTCTATCTAAGCTTTTATCTGTTCTGTTCTATTTATATTCTTTTTGGAAATACACAACATTGGTTTTGTAAATGATGTATTATTTTTTATATGTTTGTATTTATTTATATTTTTATTGAAACATTGTTTTATACTATAACATTTAGAATTATTTCACTTATTTTAATTATTATTATTTTTTATGGTAAAAAACGTATATATAAAAATTTATTACAATATTGAACAAAACAAATGTTTTACATAGTTTTTGACGGAAGAAACACCACCTTCTCGCAGTTTGTTGAGCAACAATGTGTACGTAGTCCATTTCTAAAAAACTTAAATACAATAAAATTCTTATTGCAAAAATATTTTTTTCCTTTTAATTTATATTATATATAATTGCAAGTGCAAAGTAAAGAATATACTATCAGAATACTTTTTACGTAACAAACTGTAAGAATCGTCACACTGATTAATATAAAAAATTGTTTCTTCAGTTTTATTTCATACAGTTTTCTTGTGACGATGTTACAATAATTGTTTAAAATAACTGCGCGACTATGATTACAATACACAGTTCACTACTAATAACTACGTGATGATAAATGATTGACTGTAACTGACTGCTTGATTCTGACTGAATGACCGCCTCGGTTCGAGGGCGCGCTTTTATAGGGCCTGAGTTCAGCCAAGGAAGGTTCTGGAGTTTTCCTTATTTGGTAATATTCTAGAGCATTCTCGAATGTTCGAGAATAATCTAGAATGTTCTAGATTCGGCTGTGTGCTAGAACAATCATTTCCTGTGTCGAAAGATTGCCTTATATGGTAAGGTATTTCGAAGGGTCGATGGTGCGTCACGGTTTTATCGCTAATCGTCAGTTTTTATGATACTTAAAATAAACATGGAAAGTTCTAGAATCTACGCGTAGCAACTAGACTAAGCTAGACAATGGTCACAAAACAACGTTACAATATATTTTTATCTCTATTTTATATTAACAATAATTTTGCTAAATGTATACTTAAGTATACTTTTCTTTTTTTTTGTTTAAAACAAAAAGACGTACATAGTGGCAAGAGTGGATTTATATTCTTCACATTTTATTTATGCTTCTCATATGTTTCATTTTTCTAATTATTATTTTATGGTGTTAATATTTTTTTATTAAATCGAAATGTTTCTGTAAGTAATAAGTACAAGAACAAGAGCAAACGCCGAAAAATGATAAACAGCTGCTAGCGCGAGGCTTTGTTGCTTGCGTTAGCTGCGTACGCTATGCCTATGTTGAAAGAAAGAGACAGTAGACATATCTCTGTTCTCTTCTACCGCCCGAAGACGGCCGAAGCGTCGAGCGCACACGGCTGCTTGCCTGTGTGCGTATTCTCTCCACTTGCTGCAGCGTGCTGTAAGAGAGTCAAAACTGGGCACACTGCTGCTTGATCGCATAGCAAGCTTAGTGAAAAGGAGACGGAACATAATATGTCCGCACTTTTCCACGAGCCGAACAGCCGATCGTGACGTCACGCACACGAACGGCGGTTCTCGCTTGTGTGCGTGCTTCCACCACCTTGGTGCTCTTGGTGCTAGCCTGCCAGATCTTTCACTGATCGCCAGTTGTGCAGTCTTGATCTATCTTTTAGAATGTAAAAGATAGATGAACAATGTGATATTAGTAAGAGCACGACTCGTAGAACGGCAAATATTTGAAAAAGGTCAACCCTTACAGAAATCAATGACCTTAACATATGATATCAAGGACACCTCGCTGAGTCACAATTGAAAGGTTTTAGCTTGTTGTTTGTTAAAAAGTTAGTCATTAAAAATATGGGTAATTATGTAGTATAAGAAAAACAGCTCTGCTCACTTTGATCTTCATACGTGATGTCAAGGACACTCACTCTTCTGAATAATCTCTAGATGTTTTTGGCTGTTGCTTATTGGTCATTAAAAAGTTATTCATAAAAAATATAATCACATAAATGAGATTGTTAAAAAATCTCACAAAAGTTCAGAATTTAGAAAAATGTTTATATTTTGAATAAATATGCATTCTAAGTCACATCTCACCGATTTTTTTGCTCTTTATGTAGAAGATGTGTAGAACATGTATATACTAAGTAATTATTACCGAAAAAAACTTACCTTTTTAAAAAAAGGTAAAAAAATGCGCCAAGTACACGCACAACACATAATACTTTAAATTAAAATTTTAAACTCAAACTAGTAATTATTAAAAAATGTATTTTATTTTTAATATAAAACATTTTATTTCTACAAAACCTACGTTACAAAAGAAGTGATACAAAAAAGTAGCACTAAATACACTTGTGTACATTTAAAGAAAGTATTAAAAACGTAAAAAAATAAAAAGTATAAAATTATTATATATGTATTAAAAGGTAGACCAATAGGTTGCCTTTTGTAAAAAGTCGAAATATAAAAAATAATTACGGCAAAAAAACTTGGCGTGGCTGCACCTCAGTCAATGAATAAATTTGTCATGAACGTGTGCATGANTCTGATGATAACTAATCAGTAATGTTTTATTAAACACTATCTTTTCTGCAGCATTACTGTTATACATAAAATAGGTACTTGTGTTTTACTGTTGGANTATTAATAAATTTTGTAATTTTCATATTCTTTAGCATATTTAAACAAAGTATTATATACTCCAAGTCAATTATAACAAAGTTTTTGTTTTTATGTACACATAGAATCGTCAAGGTAAAAGTAAAAGATTTATTTTATATAAATACTTTCAGAGAAATAGCATTGTTCTCTTTAAACCATAAAGGATTTATTGTATATAAATACTTTTAGAGAAATAGCATTGTTCTCTCTAAACCAGACGAGTAAAAGTGAAAATCTTTTTAAGTTTTCATTTGTTAATGTAAGAATTTTACTTTTAGTGCAATGCTGATTGGTTTAGTTTTCATAGTTACATATGTGACATAAAATAAATTGAAAATAGCTTGCACAGATAAAAAATGCTATAGTTTTGGTGCAGCCACGCCAAGTTTATTGCCTTAATTATTTTTTACATTTTGAATTTTTACAAAAGGCAACCTATTAATATGTTACGTCCTGGGGACTCCACGAGTTCCTTTTTCTTGCAACGTGACGCGCCGACATACAATAAATTCCTTTTTTTTCTCAATAAATAACACGAACGGACTCGGACTTCGACGCAATAGGCGCGCAAATAGAAATCGTGTCGACGCCCGAAAACAATAAACCGAGCCTAGCAACGATCTTAAAAATTCCTTTGTAGACGATAGCGAACAGAAACTTTTATTATTGTCTAAACATCTCAAGCAACTTTCCAAATAAACCCGGTTATCTCCGGGTCAAAGAAATATATCCTATAAAATTTAGGACAGCCGGAGCAAGTAAAGATCCGTCGCCATGAGCAATTACATAAAAAAGGTTTATCACTCGACAAATATCGAAGGGTCTATGCGGCGTTGTCGAAAAGACAACACTCTTTTTTTTTCCTTTCCCGAAAAATCGGACGAGGCNACCGAAGCGAGAGATCGTCGCCGATTGGCGATCTCGGAAGTCGCCCGACCGACTAATTAACAAATAGGAACCAGCAAAGCTCAACTAAGTTCCCGATTGGGAGAGTCCTTGCTTACTCAAAACTGTATATAAGCTAGAGCTCTCGGAATCGGAAGAAAGAAAGAACTGCGCCGCGTATCTAGTTAGTGCCGCAGATTTTAGAAGCACCACAGCGAGTGAGTGAGTGACAGTGAGTGCAGAATGTGAGATCCAAGAGTGAACTACTACGCCGCAACAGCCTAGAACCTTTTATTAATCACCATCACTGGTCCGCAGCTAATAGTAAGTCCATATTGTAATTACTTTCATTTGAAGGTTCCACTGTTCGCGTATCTACCTCCCGACTTTGCAACTGATTTTCGGAGAAATCAAGAAACATTCAAAATAAACAAATACATAGACACACTCAAAAATTCAGTTTAATCGGAAGGGCTACTCGCGGTATATAGCCGTCTCGGGTGGCGTCCGAATTATTTCTTTTGTCCTTCCTAAATCACGGAAACAAACAAAGCCCGCTTCTCTCCAAATATCAGTCTTAGAATCATGACACATCCAAATTTATTCCTATCATTATTTCCATTGAAACCTAAGAAATGAAACAAAACCGAATTTATCAAGATACAAATCTCTAAGATGATTTAAGTTGTATAAACATGGGTTAAGAGGCTGGCTACACTAAAGAACTCGCACTCTCTGTCTCTCTCACACTCGCGTTCTAGCGTGTAGATTACATTGTACGAAACGATTATATGTTCCTTTATTGTATTAATTTCTGCACGTCTGTTATTAATTCAGTGATTCCGATTTTTCAATAAATATAACTACTTTATAATGTGTGGAATCACACTAAAGAATTATTCTTTGTTATCGTTCTTTCCGTATAACCTACTCTCACTTCCTCGTTAAAATCGCTAGGTCCCGTCCTTGGTAAATGAGGCTTGCGTCTCAGACCTAAAAAGGGACCAACGAGCGAGTGTTCGCTAGACAGAGCAAGATCAGCGTACGCCGTTGACCTGTCGACAAATATAAACAAACTCGCTCGACTCTCTCACAGCAGGACTTCCGTGTCCACTGTAGAGAGAGATATGGAAAACGACGCGTTTACTGTTGCGTCACACCACAGCCCGACCGTATCCATGGGCCAGGACGTAACAGATAGATATATAATAATTTTATACTTTTTATTTTTTTATGTTTTTAATACTTTCTTTAAATGTATACAAGTGTACTTGGTGCTACTTTTTCGTATTACTTCTTTTGTAACGTAGGTTTTGTAGAAATAAATTGTTTTATATTTAAAAAAAAATACATTTTTTAATAAATACTAGTTTGAGTTTAGAATTTTAATTTAAAGTATTATGTGTTGTGGGTGTACTTGGCGCACTTTTTTACCTTTTTTTAAAAAGGTAAGGTTTTTTCGGATATCACTTCTTTTTTTGTAGCATATCTTTCACGTATATATTAAAAAAATAAATTTTACTTTTTTTCTATTATGTCTTATTTTATAGAAGATTAAACATTAAAGAGTAAACTCACTATTTTTTTTAATTCTTGCGCCGTCGCGTTTTCACATTCTCTTTTGCAATCTTTTATTATCTTTTTTACTTTTTTTTATCACAATCTGTTTTCCTCTCTTTTTTACTTTTTCTCTTTTTCATACTCTTACTCACTTTCTCTCATTCTCTCTCTCTCGCACTCTTTCTCACTCTCTCTTACTCTCTCTTACTTTCTCTTACTCTTTCTTACTCTCTCTCGCACTGTATAACAGTCTCTCTCACTTTCTCTCATTCTCATTCACTCTTTCTCGCACTCTTTCTCTCACTCTCGCACTTTCTCTCACTCTTTCTCATTCTCTCTCGCACTCTATCTCACTTTGTCTCACTCTCTCTCGCACTCTTTATTATTCTTTCGTTTTCTTACTCTCGCACTTTTTCTCACTCTTTCTCATTTTTTCTCGCACTCTCTCTCACTCTCTCTCACTCTCTCTCGCATTCTCTTTTTTAAACTCTCACTTATTTTTCTTTCACTCTCTTTTTTTTTATTTTCTCTCACTCTTTTTCAGTTTCTCTCCCACTCTCTGTCACTCTTTTTTTTACTCTCTTTTATTTGTTTCCTCTTTTTCTTTTTCTTTTTCTCATACGTTTTCTTATACAAGAAAACAGATTTTTTTCTTATCACGCGTCGTGTAGACGCATGTATATTGCCATCTCTTAGACCACAGATAAACTGACATTTCCCAACCATCTAGCCGGTCGATTTTTACTTAGTCGGTCGATTTTCCCCACCACCTAGCTGGTCGATTTTCTCCACCACTTGCCTATCTAGTCAGAAAACGTGAAAAATAAGAAGTCAAAACGTTTTCTGTAAACAGTTTTGAAAACAATCCTCGGACGAGAAAATCACATTAATACTTTTCTTTTCTGCTTTTTTACCTGAATCGATTGAGAGTAAAATAAAGCCGATCGGTTTAGTCAGTATTAAGATATTGCTGGTTAAATTTTTCCCCACTCCTAAAATTCTTTATTTTCGCGTATATAGAGGTACGGTGTGTCTCGCACAGTTCGGGCGCACTGCGCGCGCGTGAACTTGGCGCGAGGCACTACCGTGCCTCTTGATACTAAGTAATTATCTACAAAAATTTTGCAGGATACGGCTTTGGGTTAAGAGATAAGACAATTTGAAGTTTTATAAGTTTAATGCTTTATTCTAAATATTATAACCTGATATTACAAAAAGTGAATTTTATGTCATCTTATTATTGTTTAAAAAATGTAAACAAAGAGCTACAAGATAATTTAACAAGGATTACCTGCAAAATAACTCATAATTTGTTAAGAGTTTGTTTTACTATTACTCGCAGTTTGCTGATAGCTTTCAACATGCAATATTTTAACAATACTATTTTTTATGTTCTTTTTATTTGTGTTATAAGCGTGTAGGCAAGAGGGGTAGGGAAAAAGATGTACGATTGCAAGAACTAACTTTTCCGTTTTTTACAAAAGCGTTATATAATACGCAGGTACAAAGTTATTAAGGGTATAGCACAAATTCAAAAAAGACAAAATAAATTTTATGATTTTCTATATTTTTACCAACTTAGTGTACTTTTAAACGCCGGCAATGACACAAACGCTCTGCATTCTTATACATAGTTATTACTTGAGTACAGTACTCAACTTGACTACAGTACACGAAGAAATCATACGTCTTGTGCATGTGAAAAACAACTCAGATTCATTAGTATAAAAGAGTTTATCAAAAATAAAATCTACGGTAGATTTGCCCATATAACTAGACCCAGCATGCATATTCTTAGCAGACAAAGAGGCAAAACATAAAAAAAGATTTTTTGTTTTGGCTGTGCAGGTAGAATGTTGGTTTTTGAAAGCACAAGCGTGACAGCCATGGTAAAGTACAGATTCTAACTTAAGAAAATATACATACGTACACAGCGCGTCAGGAATTTGAAGAGTAGGCGCAGGGATTGGAGGGCAAGCGGGCCGTATGATTCGTACGGCGCACAGTGGGGCAAATGACCGAAAAAGCGGTAAAAAGTCATTTTAAAAAAGTATGCAGATAATGAAAAATTTATTCACCAATTGTTAATTACACATATAGGTCATCATTTAGTGCGACTTTTTTTATTATTTGTCAATGTCGAACA
>NW_018023278.1:0-3681 GCF_002006095.1 Pseudomyrmex gracilis | reverse complement strand
CAACAAACAATTATAAACAACGATTTTAGTTTTAGGTAGTTTTCAGATTGGCTATAAACTGTTAAATTATTATTCACAAGAGATGGAAGGTAATGTTTTATTGTTTATAACACTGTTATTTACAATACCCATCTGTACAAAATTTTAAAGCTTTAAGTGGATTGTAAATGCTCTAGAAATTAATTCTATTGATGTGATATTTACAAAAACAAAAATTAAATAAAAGCTCGAAAAAAAAGCAATTTTGTTGATGGAATTGTATTAAGAAAGAAGAAAAAAAATTAAAATACATATTCGAAGTGTATAAAATAAAAAAATAAGACATAAATATCTAATTCCAATCATAAAATGTTTTTACCGCATTTGGCGCAAACGGCCCCACTGTGCGGCGCTTGTTGGCGAGCAACCGCCTCGCTTGCCCTCCGATCCCGCGCCTACTCTTTGAATTCCTGACGCGCTGTGTACACTAGATTCAAAGAGAGAAGAGAAACAAAATCTTGCCCGTTTTGCGCATTTCTACTAGAAAGCCTATTTCCCCTTCTGACCGGGCCAGTGGTCTCGCGGCCTGAGTGCAGGAGATGCGAACCCGGAGGTCCCGAGTTCAAATCCGTTTACCACCTAAGGATTTTTTTCGGGCCAGTCCCTTTCAACCGAGTTTATCGGTTGATCGGCAAACTAAATCGGGCTTCCAAAAATTAATTCGGGTGTAATTCCGAATTAATTCTTCTCTCACAAGGCGATCATAGTCACAACATCTCGAGCACGAGCCCGACACAGATGGGCACGCCCACTGTGAAAGAAGACCGTGTATTGCGTGGTAGTAGGGTCAAAGACTGCACAGTTAGATTTCAAAGATTGTCTATAGTGGTAGTACCCTATACATACTCCTCTTTTAAGATATTGATATTGAACTTTTGTGACTAAGCCTAAAAAGAAAAACACTCAATTTCATAAAAGTAACTATAAGCTTAATAGGACGAAGAGTCTTTTGGCACATCTATACTCTAAATAAAAAAAATAAAAAAAATATTTTCCCCTCTTCAGCCATTGGCTGCCAACGAATATCCTGCCAATTCTGCGCACAACGCTATCTCCACTTGGCTCGCTTTTTTCTCTTATGCGCAATAGGATTCTCTTTCTTTGAACTTAATATATAAAGAGAAGAGAAAGTGTGTTTGCAAAAATTGCTCAGGCAATTAAAAAACATGTTAAAAAGACTAAATTGAAAAAAAAATATAATAAGCATAGTTGTCTAATTATTACATGATAATTATTTACGTTAAGAGGGACTTCACCGATCTTGATGACCTTGAAGTATATTGTCAAGGTCAACATTCTGGACAACTTTTTCTTATACATATGACCGCCGCTTAGTTTTAGTTTTAAAGATATTCACAAAAAACTAAGTACATGCTGAGGTGACAAAACGCATACAGAAACGGACTACGCTCGTTTTTGCGATGTATTTTTTAACTAATGGTATAACAGTAAAAGCAGTAATTAATGTAAACATTAAAAAAAAAAATATTTACGTAACATGTTTGTGTTGCAAGTGTGTAAGCAAGAAGGGACTTTGCTCTTCTTGCACCGTCTCTCGAAAAAAACTTACTCAACCCAATTTCTAATATGTTACTGCAATATAGTACCGTATAATATCGTAACATTATGTATCGTGACATTAATGATATTGTAATAACACAGATTGGCTTAGGTTAGATTAGGTTTTTTCGGAGGGGAAGGAGCAAAGCACCTCTCCCTACAAGAACGAGCAGTCCTCTCCTACACGCTTACAACACGAACAAACAACATGAAAAAACAGGGTAATTGGAAGATAACTTTAATTAAAGTTTTTTGTAAATATTTCGAGAACTATAGCCAAGCGGCGATCATATGTATAAGAAAAAGTTGTTCAAAATGTTGACCTTGACAATATATTTCAATATCATCAGAATCGAAGACGTCTTTCCTAATGTAAATAATTACCTATCACATATACAGTGTCCAGAAAATCAGCTCCAATGCTTCGGGAAGTTAGTGGGGATTCAAAAAGAAAAAAAAAAGTTATATAAACATAGATCCGGAAATAAGTCGTTTCCGAGTTATTGCCACGTTTATGTTTAAAACTTGTAATTTTTTTAATCATAATTTATATTATTGTGTTTTAACATAAATAACTGTATTTTAATAGAAATAACTTTATGTCAGATCATTTTGATAGAAGAATAAGGACCTGCATTCGTGCTGAAGATAGTCATTTTGAACATAAACAGATATTTAAATTAAATTAAATATGATGTTCAAAATGACCATCTTCAGCACAAATGCAGGTCATTATTCTTTTATCAAAATGATTCAAAATGATATTATTTATGTTAAAACACAACAGTTATGTAAAAACACAATAAAATAAATTATAATTATAAAAAAATTTACGATTTTTAAACATAAGTGGTTATAACTCGGAAACGACTTATTTCCGGACCTATGTTTATATAACTTTTTTTCTTTCTTTTTGGATCTCCAATAACTTCCTGAAGTATTGAGAGCGATTTTTCGGACATCCTGTATAATGTTCGAGTCAATATGATTTAATGGAAAAAAATTGGTATTTAGTAATATTAATTAAAATTTAATAAATATATAGTTAAATATGCCGATAAGGAAAACAACTTCTGACATTTTTGATTTTGACACATGTTATTAAGGTCATGGCCCAGAGTGCCCTTCAAAAAGATTCAAGTAATGCTCACTGTTCGTTAAAAAGTTATTAACAAAAATGATATGACAATAAAATAAAGGTTTTCATACATAGAAGTAATTGTAAAGTCAGAAACCTATGTGGAACAGTATAATCGTAGATCTCGGTTTACTCCTAAACGGAGGGATTGGTCCACTGGTCTCGTGGTCTGAATGCAGGAGCTGCAAATCCGGAGATCCCAAACACGCTCATCACCTAAGGATTTTTACCGGGCTGTTCTTCTTCAACCAACTTTATAGGCAAATAAAATCGGGCCTCTAAAAATTAATTTGGGTAAAATCCTGAATTAATTCCCCTTCCACAAAGCTATCATAATCACATCTCAAACACAAGTCCAACACAGATGGACATGCCCACTGTAAAAGAAGGTCGTGTATCGCGTGGTAGTAGTGTACTGCACAATCCTTGTTTCTGAGAATGTGTAAAAAGACAGACTGGCGTATAGACTAGCTCTTACAAGCTAAAAAACCATAATTGCACTAAAATTCAACCAAAACTCCTAAGCAAGGAGGTCTGGCCCTTGCTTTGCGTGGAAAGTCGAAAACACATGTGGAACAGAACAAATACAGACCTTGCTTCGGTCTATAAGCAGAGGGGAGAGTATGTTTACTATAAAAGAAATAAAAATTATATATAACAGAAATAAAAAAACGAAATAAAAACTATAAATATTACAATAAGCTTGGAA
The DNA here is from genome assembly GCF_002006095.1 of Pseudomyrmex gracilis. Taxonomy (NCBI): domain Eukaryota; kingdom Metazoa; phylum Arthropoda; class Insecta; order Hymenoptera; family Formicidae; genus Pseudomyrmex; species Pseudomyrmex gracilis. The sequence continues at coordinate 235 of NW_018023278.1, read as the reverse complement.
AGTACATAGCTTAGGTGGGAGACAAGCGCAGCCAGTTTCTTTGTGTGCTCTCTTACATAAAACAAAAAATAACAAAACTTGAGGGTATGGAAAGTATCAATGGCCGAAAGTACTGCTTGAAAAGTATATATGGGTAATTCTTTTACAAACCGAACACCATTCTGACCGACCCATTTTTGATTTAGCTGAAACTTTTTTTACGGGTTCTATATCGAAAAAAAAGAGACACCTGTTC
>NW_018023277.1:8785-13830 GCF_002006095.1 Pseudomyrmex gracilis | reverse complement strand
ATTATACTCGGTGAATAACTCAATACACCGAACGCGTCAACGTGGTACGCGCGACAAGAAACAACACGAAAGCCAATCAGCAGATTGGTCTAATGGAAAAAGAGCGTTGTCATTGGATATCGCTTCACATCTTTTTGTCATACTTTGATACAGCACTCTATCGGAATTTTTGTGAACTACATACTGCTGTTCTTTTCGGACACAGTGATAGTATATAATATCAGATATACGTCATGACGCTAAGTCTTTGTCCTCATTAATTAGATAGTCAAACTATAATCTGAATGTCTCATTAGATTCGTTTTTGTCGTATCTGTGGCGCTTGTTTATTGTAAATATGTACATAAACTTAGAAATACATCTACATACATGAATATATAGTGAGGTTATAGAAAGAAACTGTATAAGGAAAAATTTATGCTGAATTTTGATATTCCAAGGAACAAGCGCCAATCCTTAGCACTATTTACTTATTTCTGTAGAAGCATTTTAGATTTCATGCAGTAAATACGACTCTAAACGACTTAGGAGAAATGTCGGTTTACAGGTGTCTATAGTCGGTATCCAGTACCCTCTTAAGCCTACAAAGTAGTACCACAAAGCCCCGTGAATCCGATTCTAGCCGCCGTCCAAAAAAGTAACAATATGGCAAAGGTTTTGTCCTTGCTCAACACAACGCGAAAATTCGGCGACTAGCCTTGACACAGAACTCGGCACGCAGATTCGTGGCTGCAAGAAACGAGGCACCTCGCCGGATATCGTCGTCCTGGGACATAACGTCTTTCCTGGCAGTTATTCTCCAGACGGTACTTTCCGTGAGTCCTTTTGTGCGTCCGACTTGTACAAGGGTTAGCGACCAAGAGAGTGAGGATCGCGATCGATTCGGGGTCGATGCGCCGGGGCGCGCTAGAATCGCGTGGGGTCGGCCTCGCCGGCCAATCAGAGCTCGGTGAGGTATCAAGCGCGGCGCTCGCGGTCGCGCGAGCTACTAGAGCACGACCCGCGAATTATGAACATGTTTCCCTTTTTGCAGGGTTCCTCCTTTGTCGGTCCAATCGTTTCTGGCTGGGGTGGACCTCCAGAAGGTCCTCTTTCAGCTCCGAAGCTCCTCCGAGCTGGTAGCTGGCTTCAAAAGGCAGATTTGCCCGTTAATAGTTGCAGGTGGTTACGGCCGCTTGGCGACGCTGTCGTTCGCGTACCGCTTGCGCTCCCTGGCGTAAAGGGTTGAGCCCGCCGACTAAGTCAGGACCGTAGCCTCTGCGCGCTGCCACTGGCGCTTCCTCGATCCCTTGGGTTCTGGCTCGCGCCTTGTTCTTCGCTAGGTTTTCCATCTGCTCGTCTCCCTCGATGTCCTTCGGCGGGACATCGAGGGAGACGAGCTCTCGGGTGGAGAGGTGCCAAGTTTACATATTAGAAAAAAAATACAAAACAAAAAGAAATAAACAACTAAAACGTAATACGGTGTGTAAGCCCTGGAGGATCCTGGCGCTTAAGACCGGCCCACACTTTGGGACTCCCTCGAAAGATACCTTTTGTGGCAAAGGGGGAAGCGGCGCGAACACCACGTCACAAAGTATATATACACATATGTGTATATATATATATACTGTGACGTGACACTTTTCGTGTCCGTCACAAGGAAATAATTCCGGCCGACACGGGAAGCGATGGGCTTGCGTCTTCCACTATTTAAGAGAGAGCAGCTCGTTAGGTTGCGCGCGACAAGCAAAAACGCGCGTATCAGCGGAGGCGCTTAGCGCCTACAGCGTTCGTAATTTCTAATTGAAACGTTGCGATGATTATTAATCTTGATACATGTATTTTCAGGCTAATTTTGGCGTTCAACTACCTTTACATTTTGCCGTGCAGACCGCTTGGCGGTTATTCTATAATTCTTTGTAGCTTAGAGAGAGAGAGAGAGAGCGACTCACGACACGTAGCATCGTAGAGGAGCAAGGAAGAGAAGCGATACGGAGAGACAGCGACACAGGGGCGTAAGGGCCTCATAGGCGCGAAGCGCGAGGCGATGATGCCGATGACGGACCGGATAACGGGGGATACCGGTACCCCGATTTCACGAAAACCGGAGCGGGGCTCCCAGTGGAGTTGTCAACCTCGTCCTGCAGAAGTATGGGCCCATACGAGCATTTGCAGCAAAAATTAAATAAAGAGGGTAGACACGGCCAGAAAAGGGCCCGCGTTAACACATTGCCAATACTTACGTGGCCGCCGTCAATCATAGCGCCGCGAAACGCAGGATATGATTGGCTAATTAGCCGGCTGAGGAACGACCTGCGGCATCGAGAGCTACTTCAGAATCGGCCGAGATCATTGTTGTGCGTGTCGTGAAAGACGCAGGTGTTTCGCCTCTCGTAACGACAGATACATTGCGGAAAGTGAGTGCCCAGAATCAAAACCTGAGGAGGACTTTACGGAAAAAGCTAACATTGAGCGAACTTGAAGACGAGGAAGCTGCCGAAGTAGAGTGAAGCCAAGCAGCCACGAGGGGAGGTGTCGACAAGCGTGAGTGATCGTTTCGCTCTCTCTCTCTCGCATATTCTTTATTTCGATCATTGTAAGAATTTGCGGTCGTAGATCGAGTCCATACGTGTACCGTTAGCTCGATACTGCGCTGCATTCGGGTAAATGGTACTTTAATGATAAAATCGCAATTATAGTTGCCGGAAATAGTTACAAATTGCTGCTCTCTTATCGCACCGCGGTCGCAACAATCCGGGCGAAATTCCGCTCGTTATTCGTGTGTGATTGTTTTTATATTTTTTTTGTATCACGGTATTAGCGTGTTTTTGTTCCATTCGTCCTGTGTACCGCATCTATATATTCTTATCGTACCGAGCGTGTAAAGTCGAAACACGGAATAATATTCTTTTGGTATAAATACGATATTCCCAATCTATCAAGTGTGAATCGTGCCGAAATTCTGGGCCATCGGACCGCGGCCGTGCATTAGATCCGTGTTCCGTTCGCGCTATACGGAGCGCGCGACGCCCCGCACCGCGCCGGACGTCTTGTGCGCGCTAACACATTCCTCCGCATAGATAACACCGGCGGTCATCTCCACCTGACCTTATATACCGAGAAATAAGGGCCGCGTTCGTGAACAACAGATAGGATGAGTTCACACCTATTACAGTAACTGCCGATTACGCGTATTTAGCCGTGTCCGACTGTCGCGTTATTGCACTTGTTATATTTTCTATTGTATTTTTTTGTTGTTTATGAGACACTGTATTGCCGATATTCGGTATCCCTGGAAAACTGATTTTCATTAAACTTTTATATTTTTCATCCAACGTAAACGAACAAGTTTCTCTGCCATCATTTATTATACACTGCCTCCTAAGCTCACGCCTCTCCGTTATTGTCATTAACTGAGCTGCCGAGTGACCTTGCCGTCACGTCAAAATTATTTGTCCGGATTCTTAACGCTAATCGAGATTTTTGAGTTGGCGTGCGAATGCACACCTGGCGCTCAACTATTGACCTTGGTGAGTAAAACTTTATTTTTTTTAAATGACGTGCCGAAGTTGTGCGGCGCTTCCACTACAACACCCTAAAAAGATGTGTCCGTTACAATACATATATATGTAGTATATACAGATATAAGCCGTAGCATAAGGGTATATCTGTATTTATATCCCTTATGTGCACAACCAACTTTTTCCACGTTGTTGCACAATCGGGGTACCCGGGTATCCACTGCGAGTTTATCTTAATTTTTGACAGTGTAAACAAACGGAATCGTTTGAAATAAATTTATTTCATTAAATAAACATCAATAGAAAGTATTTAAGTCATATTGGAGATCCTGAGCCCGCCACAGCATTCCAAAAAATAAACATAACAATTGAGTACCGGAGCGCTGCGCAGATACAAAGGGGATCGGGCGACCTTAGTTGACCGGCTGTAGTGGGGATGTAATGGGGATAATACGGCAATAGCAGAATACGGAGAGCCACAAACGTGTAGAAGCGTGTTGAATACATTCCGTAACGGTCGGTAGAGGGTCGTCTCGTTTCGCGTGTGAAACATTTATTTCTGTGATTGTTTTCAAGCATTTTTCGTGCCAATATTGTACGCTATGGATGATGAATTATCGAGAACTGAATTTTTAAGGTAAATATTATTCCCTGATCTATTTTTATGTCATTATCTTGTCTTATTCTTGTCGTTTTCTTGTATTTTTCTTGTTGTCATATTTGTTAATTGAAACTTTTGAATTGGAATTTAGATTGACGAGGCAGCAAAGACGTGAGTACATCACTACTTTGCTTGGAGACAATGATGAGAAATCCGAAGAGGAGTTCGACGACAGTGAGGACGAGGACTGGATACCGGCGGATGCATTGAAAACCGGCGAGCAATCATCGAACGAGGTTACGGATGGCGAGATGTCCGAAGGAAAGGGAGAGAGCGACAGTGACGTTGCCGAGATCGAGAGTGAAAGCGAAGACACGTCAGCAGCGCAGGATATAGAAACTGGTAGTATGTACGTAACAAAAGATCAAACTATTTGGAATAAGAAGCCTCCGCCTCAAGTATATAAAACTTCGTCACAAAATGTTTTACGTCAAAGAAGTGGTCCACACAGATCTACAGAATTTTTATCAATAAGAGATACGTTCACAAAAATAATTACTATTGAAATGGTTGATCTAATAGTTAGATATACTAATAAAAAGCCCAAAAAGTGTGCGATGATTATAATAAAAAAAATCCGAATTCTCAACGGTCATGGAAGTCTGTAACATTGCAAGAATTGTACGCGTTTTTCGGTATCTTGATTTGCTCTGGCGGTAACAATTTGAACACTGATCAAACAACAAAAATGTGGAAAAGCACGTCTTACCCACTTTATCGAGCGGTAATGGGCATAAATAGATTTCGCTTGATACTGAAATTTATTAGATTTGATGACGTCAATACACGCGCAGCACGATCAGAAATGGATAAACTTGCTCCCATCAGTGATGTTTGGAATATTTTGAATTCAAATTTGAGTAAAATGTACAAGCCGACTGCAA
>NW_018023277.1:5572-7755 GCF_002006095.1 Pseudomyrmex gracilis | reverse complement strand
AAAGTTCAATAAAGGTTTGCAGTGCATGAAAATTATATTTGTTGTTTATTTATAAACTACCATTACCTAAATAAAATATTAATCAATGGTATTAATTAATTTCTATCGAAAACATAATTTTACACCTAGTGGATACCCGGGTACCCGGTTGTGCCNAACGTGTATGTGTCATAAAACCATGTAATTTAGGTTAAAAAAATTCGAAAAAAAATTTTTTATCAGTCGTTTCATATTCTCAAAGAGTTCAACGAGGCATTCCTAGACGGAAAAATCGATATTTCAATTTTTTATGAAGTTATACGCAAAAGTATGGCGCGGTGGATACCCGGGTACCCGGTTGTGCACATAAGGGATATACCAGCACAGTATTCAACCTATAGTAAAGTACGACCTATATCTACATGTATATGCCTATTGTAAAGTGCGATTGCACTCAGGACGTTTCCCACGACATTAGGGCGCCGTTCAGGGTTATGCGATGATCTTGAAGCACTACTCTAGTAAGACAAAAGAAACGCCTAAACTTTTGTCTTCTGCCGAGGCGAGAAGTGCAAAGTTATCGCGTTCTTAAGATTAAGCCAAAGCGAGGCGCTGCGACGTCGCCAACTGATTATCTTATCTACAAGCGTAAGCATAAGTCCCTTTGTGTTCTGCCGAGGCAAGAGCACCTCCGTAATCTTATCTGTGTGACATTCCTAAGCCGTGAGCTCGTGGGAAAAGTTCCGTTCCTACTACAGCGGGACTTCCCCATTTGAACTACGCTCCTATTGGTGGGCGATAATTATCACTTTTACTCGCAAGGGCCGAGTTTCTACCGCGCACGTTTCTCATTGGCTATCTCCGGCTCCCACCGTAATACACGAAGCTGTGTCCCCACCAAGCGAACCAAGTATAAAATAAGCGTCCCGGAGCTCAGAGCGTCACTTCAAGTCACTTCATTAGTACTATTCACTGTCAATTCGAGTCATTTTCTAAATTATTTCACTTCAAATCTTTGTTTGTGTAGGCTCAGTAGCCTCCTAAATCTCCTTCCGGTGAAGCGCTTTTGTCAGGAAGCGCCCTGGAATATAAGACTCGCAAACAGAGTCATAATCAGTATTTTCCAAGTCATTTATTCAACTTCGGTCTGAATATTCTTATTTGTAAGAGATTTTTGCTTCCGAGTTATTCAGTTTTGCGTTAATTCAAGTTCGTAAGTAACCAAAAGTTCATTCTTTTACCCAGGTTGAAGCGCTTGTGTAAGGAAGCGCACGCTTTCACAAATTTCCATCACTCCAAGTTGAGTGCGCTTGAGTAAGGAAGCAAACCTTCTGCTCCTATCAAAGTAAATATCCAATCTCAAATCCTGGAATCGTGTAAATTCCAACCTAATCCAACGTGTTCCGCAGATGCTAAGGCCGAATAAAAGAAGCGTTAGAACCGGTCGTAAAATACAACTGAGAAAGTTAGTTAAAGAATATCATGCAGAGGGAGAAGCAGACCCCTCAAGTTTAACAAGTAACGATAATCATTTAGTTTGTAATTCCGTGTCTGACCCATCGAACATTCTGGAATCAGCCTCTCGTTATACATCCAAATTTTTTAGTGATGTAGAAGGCGTTACACAAGGTGTTAACTCCGTTGCTATTAACTCTCATTAAGTAATAACGGGCCTCGTGTAAAAAAAGTAGAAAAACTACCCCGTACGAAATTAATATTTGGAAACGATTACAAGTCGTAGATATACCCAAGACATTCTATTCGACTATTATATCAGAATCAGATCCGCGATACGAAGCATATGTCACTAAATCTTGGTTCAAACCGCCAATCATAAAATATCAAGTCATTTAGTCATGTAATTCCCCGGAATCGGATCCTTGCTACAATAAGTATATTTTAAAGCGCCGACAAACTTTGTACCCGCTATCTTCACTATAGTTTTCTGTTATTATTAATGCGTCGCGATCATGAAAAAAAAACAACAATATATTCTTCTATTAAATGTGTAAGTTAAACTCAATCTCTTGATTTTCTCTAACGATTTAACCTGGGCAAATGCAGACTGTTACTTGTTAGTATCCGCGTTTTGAACGAACAAATTAGGGCGGGTTCCGTTTGACCACAGTACGATTCGACACCGCTCGATTCGACACAGATTTATTCGACACCAAATTATTCGACACCGTACGATTCGACACCAG
>NW_018023277.1:0-3577 GCF_002006095.1 Pseudomyrmex gracilis | reverse complement strand
GAATGTTAGAGTTATGTATGAAGAACTTTGTTCATAGATTAAAACGAGTTGTTGAAAATGACGGTGGTCACATCAAAAATATCCTAAAATAAGCTTTCTTTTCGTGTATAACAAATAAAAATCGGTTCATTTTTGTAGGAGTTTTTTATGTTTGTTGCGTGAGCGTTTAATCTGAAAGACCTTGTATGTTTTCAAATTATATTCGGAAAGTAGTAAATCATGGAAAATTGTGAAACATATTTTAAATTATTTTATTATTTTTAATAAAACTGTAATAAAATAAGTGACATAACCATTCTCTTGTGTCTTAATTGATCTCGTGTCACTTGAAGATTATTTTAAGTAATAATATTCTACAATTCTGCAATATATTTATATTTCAGTATGCAATTAAAAAATATCAATTTTAATAATGATTAAATAATGATTTTATTAATTAATTATAGAAGCAGATGGTTTTATATGCAAACATTGCAATGCATATATTGTAATATTAGACACAGCACCCTTGCATGAATGTTTCAAAAACAAAAATATATATATGAATAGTAACAATGTTTTATTTACAAACGATAATGTGAATGTTAATGACGAATGTAAGTTTATTTATTTACACATCATTATAACCATAGACATATAAAGTATAGACTGGAAATTGCGAGGTATTCACTTCGCGACGCGTCGTAGACTACTTAGTGTAAATTCGTGATCGGCGGAAATATCCAAACGCTTTTCTCTAAAGTTTTACGGAATTCGACGAATTGCAAACTCACACACGGTGGGAAAAAAATTAGGTAAAATCGTACGCATAGATGTGCGTTGAGTAACTTAATAAAATCGTTTATTTACATTCGTTTTATTTGTGTGTTAATTAAAAAACAACACTTGGTAAATGATTTGTCTACTATTCATATATTTTTTTGTGTTATAATATAAAATTGTAATATTAAGCGCAACATTTTATAAAAAAGAAAAAAGAAATTTTTTTGACCTAAGAAATAATTCTAACGCAATAAATCATAATATTAAAAACGCAACTTTTTATATTACATATATCTTTTCGACTTCCTATCTTTGGAACTTTACTGTCCTCGAAACAGTGTTACCTTGTTTAATCGTTGCCGATTACTGAGCAAACGTTCGCTTCGTACGCGATGGGTAAGACGTATCTTCGCATATAAACATATCAAACGCGTGAGTAACAGTCGTCCGTGCGTCGCGTCGTCACGATGCGTCGCGGTCAAAATTCAAAGCGTCGCGGCGAAACGTGAACGCAACAATCGGAAACTCAGTTTCATCGCGTCGAAACGATTTAATGTACGACGTCGACGTAATTCCGCATCGAGCGCTTGGTCGACCATCCTGCACGTTTGTAAGATATTGCGACCGGGTCGCGTCAAAGCGCCACTCACATAATCGCGCGCCCGCGATAAAGAACAGTCAATTTAATTGGCCTCAATAAAATCTAAACATATTGGACACGCTCGAGCAAATAATGTCGCACGTTGCGCGACAAATCCCGCTATGTATATTAAAATCGCGTCGCGAAAGCGCGACGACGATTTTGTCAAATTGCTCGGGTTTACGACGACGTCTTCGTTATCGCTAAACTCGCAATCGTCGTTAGACGCGTTCGCGACGTTTTGTTCGTTGCGCAACGTTCCCCGCGTCCCCGAGGACACTGTTAGAATGGGAACGTGATCGAGAGAAATGCAATTGGTCGTGGTTTCGGTGTTGTTGAATTGTCCGCGCGTTTCAACGTGCACGATGATTTTACATAAAGCCGATTTAAATTGCTTTGCTGTAGGATTGTTGTTAAATCCGCCGTGCGCTTGTATATTGCTGAACAATAATTCAACGTGGTCCTGACTGACAAGATACAATGCCAAATATGACGACTTGTCATTGTCAGAATTTGCAATCACGACGTTGTACAAACACTTAGCACTAGCCGCGTTGCACACGAAACCTAAAAATCCTGTTCGCACGCGAGTGTGGAGAATTGGTCGATTCGCTTAACCGACCGTTAGATTTGCAGCGTATTCGGCGCACTCATCGAGTTGCGCGAACGACGAACGATAATTCTCTGAATCTAACGTGCGCTTGTAGCCCGCCTGAGCTTGCAAATGACAATTAAGAACATCAAACGCGTCGTTGAACGTTTGCAAGAACTTTGCGGTTGCTGCGGCACCGCAAAACTGCGGCAGAGCGAGTTCAAATTCGCAAAATTCTAAAGCAGTAGTCACAGATCAACTCAGAGTTTGCGCGGCTACGTTGACCTTCATAATAATAGAGCGAAAGCGAACGTGTCGTTCGCGCAATTTGTTTGTCAGGTGAAAACCTTTGGTTGATTGCAAACGATGCAAGTGTTTCACGTATCGCCACGAAATCTCGCGTCCGGCAGCGTCCACAAGACAGTGTTTCGAGAACACGTTGCGCACCAGTTTCAACATATGACACGCGTCCATAAAAACGCACACGTCGACTTGCGGATCGCGCGGATGCTGGAACNACGAACGCTGAGCTTTAAAGTTGCATCCGAGACGGCGCAGCGCGTTCATGTTGGCTGGCAATCCGTCGCACGTCACAGCGGCGACAATAACACCCGATTCATACACCGCGGTGATGCATTGTTGTATCATAATGCTTTTTTGAACGGCCGCTATACCGTTGACAAAATAATAAGCTAAAGGAATTTTCCATGATTCCTCGAGACTTACGATGCAAAACACGAGAACTTCTTTTGCCATAAGCGTAGAATCGCACTCGAGATTGTCACCGTGATTTGCGTAACCCACGTAANGTCCGTTTACATCGATATCGATGTGCTTGCGAATTGCCATTTCGTCAAACACCAACGCAGCGTACGCTCGTCCGTCGGCGCGTCGGGAAGACGGTCGCGAACGCACCCATCGCGCGATCGCGTCTAATGCGTCAGAATTTATTCCNGGTTCACCGTTTATGGAGCGATACCACGCCGATAACGTGCGCGGATGCGGTAGCGCACCCGTGCACTCGCGTCGTATAAAGCAATACGCTCGCGATGAATAATAATGAAGAGACAGAGCAAAGCGACGAAGAGACGCCGAGTAACGTCTCGATACCGATCGTCCGAGATTGATTTGTTCAGCTCGCCGAGCTAGTTCTTGAAAAGTAGTCGTAGGCTCGCGGGCGAACAANGCTCGTTCTCTTTTATTGTAGGCCGCTTGAGCGATTGCTCGATGTAACGCGCGTTCTAGAGTGCGTACTCTGTTAAGCATTCTGTTGAATTGTTGTCGCGAGCGCAACTCTTTACACGCGCGTGCCGCATTGCTAGCCTTGGTAATCTGCGCGTACGCCGCGGACAGTAAACTCGAAGACGTCATCGTTCCCCTTGTTACGGTCGTTGATACCTTTTTAAAAAAAGGTAAAAAAGTGCGACAAGTACACGCACAACACGTAATACTTTAAATTAAAATTCTAAATTCAAACTAGTATATAATTAAAAAATGTATTTTATTTTTAATGTAAAACATTTCATTTCTACAAAACCTACGTTACAAAANAAGTGATATGAAAAAGTAGCACCAAGTACACT
>NW_018023276.1:10354-13320 GCF_002006095.1 Pseudomyrmex gracilis | reverse complement strand
GACGTAAAATAGAAGCACTTAGGTTTGTGAAAAGCCATATTGCACAACACAAGATGCACGCCGCGATTCAAAAAACATCGAAAAACTATTGCCGATTTATTAGTTCTTGGGATAAATATTTAGAAAAGGTTACCCCCCTCCGATTTTAATGAGCTTAACATATGTTTTCAAGGACACCTTCTTGAGTAACACTTCGTAAATTTTAGCCGTCGCTCGTTGGTTAAAAAAAAGTTATAAACAATTGAAGTTTCAGAACTAAATCTTTATTTTTCGACATTGTGTACATTTTTTTCATGTTGGAAGCGTGTAAGCAAGAGGGGTTACGCCCCTCCCCCTGCTTACACGCTTATAACACGAGCAAAAATAATGAAAAAGTAGTCTTTACCGTCTATATGTATACAAGATATTGTACTAAATATTTACTTTTCAAAAACGTATAATGTGAATAAGTATGTAAAGATCGCAAACAAATGTTATGATGATTATTTTTCACTGCTTTTTATGTTCAATATTGACAGTCAGTGTAGTTGTGTATGAGCCATCAANTGTTGAACATGTTGTTACATGAATTTATTCACCTAACGTACGATTTTGATCAATTAGTAAATTATTTAAGGGACAAAAAAGTAATTCGAAAANAAATGGAATGTCCGCGATGTAATGCAATATTACATTTTCGGAATGGCAATTCAAATTTTATATTTAAATGTGTAAATAAATATTACAAAGTTGTCCGTAGCCGCAAACGTGTGAAAAAATTGTGTAGTTTTGCAATAAGTGGTTTCCATGGAACATGGTTTTCGCGTTCTCATTTACAAGTGCGACACTTAATCAGAAGTCGTTTTCTATATTTTCTCGAGGGGGGAACAGGGAGGAGGGGCGTAGCCCCCCTCTGCTTACACGCTTCCAACATGAAAAAAATGTACACAATGTCGAAAAATAAAAATTTAGTTTTGAAACTTCAATTGTGTATAACTTTTTTTTAAACAACGAACGACGGCTAAAACTTTTTGATTGTTACTCAGGAAGGTGTCTTTGACAACATATGTCAAGCTCATTAAAATCGGAAGAGAGTGACCTTTTTTAAATATTTACCGTGCTTGGCACCGTAGTATCGAAATCAAGTTAATTCGGTCGCAATCTGATTTATCGCGTTTGACACGTTGAGCGCTTAATAAATATTTTGAAAATAGCACTGCGATAAAATTGGTAATAACTCAGTGCTCAATAAGCACAAAACACAAAACGCAAAGCGCATTGCAGTATTAAGCTTTCACAATGTCGGATTATTGCGGTGCAATTTAAAATGTCTATTACGCGCCATAACTTGATGAATCAGATCGCGACCGAATTAATCCGATTTTGCTACGGCAATAACCAACGATCATCGAATCGGCAATTGTTTTTCCGATGTTTTCCGAATCGTGGCGTGTAATGAGTGAAACAAATTATATATTATTTCTTCTTGTGTCGTGCAATATGGCTCTTAGCAAAGTAAATCGTGGTTGCATTATTGGAATGTGGGATGCTGGCCTTTTTTCAGAAGACATAGCACAGCGCATCCCGTGTACTCCACAATGTATGCGAAAGTGGATTTCTTGATACCTAGTCGAAGGAGAAGCTGGTCTGATAGACAAACAAAAACACAATAGGAAACAGCGATCGACAACTGCAGAAGAGAATATGGCCTTAGTTCGCCAGGTAGATATAGATCCTTTTTGTCCGGTGATGCATTCTGTAAATTAGTTGGGTTTGCAGATATCTGCAAATACAGCACGAAGACGTTTGCATGAGGCAAATATTCATTCAAATCGTGCTGCACGCAAAACTGCCTTAAACAACAGGCACATAGACAATCGCGTTGCTTTCCCAATTCATCAACTACAGACTGTTACNCCTGATGATTGGGACCGTACTATCTGGACAGATGAAAAGGTGTTTTGTTCTGCGGATGATCGATCTCTACGTGTCTGGAGGCCACCAAATCGTTGATTCGATCCGCACTATGTGCTTCCTTGCGAGCAAAGTGGGCATATCACTTGCGGTATGTGGGAGTGGATTAGCGCACATTGTCCAGGAGACTTAATTGAAACATCACCGCATATGGACGCCGTCGAGTATGTAGATATTCTGGAGAACGTTTTACTCCCNAGCGTTCGCAGAATATANTCTGAAGATGCTTGGCCGACATTTCGATTAATTCAGGACAATTTTCTGCGGTCCATACATCTCATGTAGTTCAAGAATGGTTCGCCCACCATCCGGAAATCGAAGTGATTGATTGGCCAGCGAAATCCCCGGAACTCAATTTAATAGAAAATATCTGGAGAGTAATTGTAAAATCGTGGATTCCTGGTCATGAGAGAACACGAGAAGCTCTGGTTGCGCACGCAAGGAACGAGTGGGAAAAGTTAAGGAATAAGTCAGAACTTTTCACAAANNTAAGTGCTTCTATTTTACGTCGATTAGAGTTAGTTATTGCACGACAGAAATTGTGGACTGGTTATTAANACCATTATACAGGGTGTCTGACAACGAATTATAAAGCCGACGTGTGTAGGTAAATCGAGTTATTCTGAACAGAAAAGTTATATATCATTTTGCAAAATTCGCAATATTTATTGAGATATGAATTAATAAATGTGAACCAATGAAGGCGCGGGGAGCAATGATCGGACTCTATAGGCGTGCACAATTATCAGCTTTACTTCTCGCTCGCCGCTGCTTGCTGCGTACCACCGAATAGCGCCCGATCGCAAGAAACTGAGTCGTCCGCGCTTGTTTGTTTACTCCGCCTCTTGTTACTAAGACATTACATGAGAAAAGCCATTTTTCTTTTTATCTGATAGTCGTGCACGCTTATAGAGTCCGATCATCGCTCCCCGCGCCTTCATTGGTTCACATTTATTAATTCATATCTCAATAAATATTGCGAATTTTGCAAAATCGTATATAACTTTTCTGTT
>NW_018023276.1:7248-9658 GCF_002006095.1 Pseudomyrmex gracilis | reverse complement strand
AAGAATTCTAAACCGTGTTACCATTACGAATATGTTTTTTGTTTTACTTAAATGTTACTTTAACTGCAAATGTAAATTGTTTTTACTATATGACAAAGATACTCGTTCTCAAACAAAAAAGCCATCGTTTCATGACGAGTATACGCGACATAAACATCGAAAAGATTAATGTAATATATTGCGTTTTTATATATCTAAGAGNGTAATAAAATATAATGCTATATATGTTTGGTTTTTTAATATACATGTATAATTATAATGACATCGGTAATTACAATACAATTGAAAGGTATACATATATATATATATATATATACACACACACACTTTTGAATTACAATATTAATTTGTATACTGTGAAGACGTAATGATTCAATTGATTACACTTACACACACACACGCGCGCGCGCGCGCACACACACACACACACACACAGTATGTACATATTATATAAATGATACTTTTAAGTCGTTGTAGGTATTAGAAATAATCTTGTTACATATATTTTCCGAAATTACTTATAACTTTTAATTGGTATATATTTAAATTAGATGTTTGAATTGCATATAATAGTGACTAACAAATCTACGCAAAATACGTACTTGAACAATATACAAATACCAACAATATAAACTGCAAAGAACTATTACATTCTTTTCCGTTGCAAACTGCAATTATTTTTCAAAGAAGATATNCAAATAAGCAATTACTAAATTATAATTGTTTATAAAAAATAATAAAAACTTATGTCTATACTTTATTTAAATTGATTCCATTTTTATACATGTTATTTTATATTATTCTCCTATATTATTTAATCCTTATAGTGTGTTAGCACATTTGTATATGTACATTTTCTATTACTTNAATTAATATTGTATTCATAACGTTATAGAATATTATAAAATTAAACAATATAAAATTTTATGGTAAAACTATTTTTATTAAAATAATATTNAAAAAATTAACATTAAAAAAGTAATAATATTAATAACATTACTAAGCTCAAAAATAATGTTTAGTTATTTAAATTTCCCGCTGGTAAGTGTAGCATAGGGTGCTTTTCAGTTACGTACACAGGCGACACTGTGTAAAATAGTGTCCATTAGTGTGAGAAAGAGTGTATTATTGTGTCTCACTTACACTAGTGGACGCCGTGTTAGATAGCAAGCGGGGCGATTGCTCGCCNACAAGCAAGCGCCGCACGAATCGTACGGCCCGCTTGCCCTCCAATCCCCGCGCCTATTCCGCGATTCAGTGACGCGCTTTGTACGTAGCCCTGAAGCACCNATAAACTCACAGCTTTTATAGTTTCCGGTGTTCTATTGGTCACAGTCTCTGAGCTATAAGATTCTAGTGTATGTCACATCCAGTTATGTATAGAGATCAGTGGGTACGCGCAATGCAATAGCCAATCAGCATTTTATTCTTATGGAATAGCAGCATAGTTTTCATAAAAACAAAAACCTACTGATTGGCTATCGCGTTTTGTCTGCGAGCGTCTTAGGGCAACTTTCCATTGAGCGGAAATCCATAGCGGAACGGAATGCGCGGACCAATCATACTTATTCCGCTTTTTTTGCGTCGTTCCGCTATAAATTGTACCGCGGAGACCGGCCCAGTGGTCTCGCGGCCTGAGTGCAGGAGCTGCAAACTCAGAGGTCTCGAGTTCGAATCCGCTCACCACCTAAAGATTTTTTCCTGGCCGGTTTCTTTCAATCGAGTTTATCGATTGATCGGTGAAGTAAATCGAGACTCCAAAAATTAATTCGAGTGTAATCTCGAATTAATCTCCCTCCCACAAAGCGANCAGAGTCACAACATTTCGATCACGAGCACGACATAGATGAGCACGCCCACTGCGAAAGAAGGCCGTGTATCGCATGGTAGTAGGGAAAAGAAGCTGCACAGTTTAGAATCTGTTTAAAAAAAAATTGACGTAGAACGGCGTATGGATTAACTTTATAGGTCCACTGAGCCAAAAGTGCAAACTGAACTGAACTAAATTTTANCGCTGTAATTTGCGGAATAAACAAAGATAACCTCGATATGCAAATAGTGTCTACTATCTTCTTATATACCATTTATGTATGTAATTTTCTCTGCATTAACACTTTTATTAATTACGAGCGGAAAGCCTTAGTTGACAAATGCTGTATAAATTATCTTCTGCTTCCATGATTAAGTATCACAGATTTCTGTTACTTTTTTTATGTCGTATTATTTTTTTATGTCATGCCTTTGACATCGTGATTTTTCAGAAAACAATCTTTCTTCTCTAGACTTTTTTCAACAATACAAAAAAGTTATTGTTTTATTACGAGTTATTTTCC
This sequence comes from Pseudomyrmex gracilis, assembly GCF_002006095.1. Lineage (NCBI taxonomy): Eukaryota > Metazoa > Arthropoda > Insecta > Hymenoptera > Formicidae > Pseudomyrmex > Pseudomyrmex gracilis. The sequence continues at coordinate 7,325 of NW_018023276.1, read as the reverse complement.
GCTGATGTATTTTTTTCTAATGTCTCATGAAGCGGTAAACGCGGCAGCGGAATCACGGTTTTTCCATTCGTAAAATA
>NW_018023276.1:5469-6328 GCF_002006095.1 Pseudomyrmex gracilis | reverse complement strand
ATTTTATATTAAAGAAAAAATGCTGATGATAGCAAAAACTTGCTAACTGTGTATTAGAGAAAAAAAAATTTATGGTGAAATAACTCAAATTTTGCAAAATATGCAATTTTTGTTAGGTTTCNTCAAGTTGATCACGTATTTAAAGTAACATAAACCTATATTAAATAAACCTGCTGATGACACCAATTGCTANCTGCGTATTGAAAAAAAATGACTCATAAATTCTGCAATATATGCAGTTTTGTTGACGGATATCAAATTTCATCGACTTGATCACATATTAAAGTAACATATTCTTAATATATATTAAACTGAAAAAATAAATGCTGGTGTCAGGACAAATTGCTAACTGCGTAGTAGAAAATAACGATTGCGCAATTGTTACATATGACTCATAAATTCCGCAAACTGTACTTCTGTCGGATATCAGATATCATCGATTTTATCACATCAAAAATACGCACTATGCGCAAAGTTGCAGAGTTGCAGTTTCTAGCGAGACGGAAGGTTACAGAATTGCAATTTTTTAGCGAGAAATAACAAAGACGTAGTATTCACTTATTTACATTTTATTCATGATGGAAAATATTATTTAAATGCATTATATATAACACCTTTCAAAGCGCATGCCAATAATTCGCAATTTATAATTGCGCTACTGTCGTACACTCCACTCTGATATAAAGAAATTTTTTTTTTTATTGTTGTGTAACAATAAGACGACTACAAGAAATATGTTTTCAGCATGTGCCGCGGTATGTAACATTATACGCAGTGTGCGTAAAGTTGCAGAGTTGCAGTTCTTAGCAAGAACGTGCACAGTTGCAATGTTTTAATTTTGTAGCGCAAAATAACAAAG
>NW_018023276.1:2680-4516 GCF_002006095.1 Pseudomyrmex gracilis | reverse complement strand
CGATGATCAGTAATCACAGATCTTTGGACTGTATTTCTGTTAATATGATTTTTATGTTCTTTAATTCTAGTTGATAACATGCGGCTAGTTTGTCCGACATAAGAAGCATCGCAACCATGACAATTAATTCTGTACACTACGGAAGAACGAGAGAGTGGAGGGAGAGGATCTTTCAGGACTTTGATGAATTTGGAAAGTTTATGAAGACTGTAAAAGGCAGTGTGAAAATTAGTAACTTTAGGAAGAGCATTTGAGAGTTTTTCCGAAAATTTCTCAACATAAGGCATCACAAACCAATTAGGTNAAGGCTTCTCACAGGTGTCAGTGGATAAAAATGTTCGTAGGTCATTATTCTTAAAAAAATTGCGTTTAAATCTTTGTTTAATAATGTTATAGATAAAATCAAGAGGATAGTTATTGTCATTTAGGAGGATGTTAAGAACCATGTCAAAATTTTTAATGTGAAATATCGGATGAGATAAAAAGAAAACTCTATCAACCAAAGTTATAATAGTGCCTCTTTTTTGGTTAATAGGGTGATTGGAAAAATAGTTAAGATATCTGCCGGAGAAGGTAGGCTTGTGATACCAATCGTGTATAAGGTGGTTTTTGTGTTTTATAATGGGTAATGTCCAGGAAATTAAGTGTATTGCCTCCAATCTCCATGGTAAACTGAAGACGGAGGTGGTAGGAATTACAACATTCAAGAACTGTGTTAGACTGGTCAGAAGGAATCATCAAAGCTATGTCGTCAACATATCGAACGTAGAAAGAAGGACGAAAAGTGAGAACGGTAATAGTACTCTGTTCGAGGTCTTGCATAACGACATNGGCTAAAATGGGAGAGAGGGGAGAGCCCATTGGAGCACCAAACATCTGTTTGTAAAATTTGTCGTTAAACACAAAAAAGGTGGAATTGAAGATGATTCTGATCGCGATAAGAAATTCCTCTTTTGGAATACAAGTATTAGCCTCAATGAGATGCCACCTCCCCTCAAGACCACTGATTGCGAGGTCGAGAGGAATATTAATGAACAAGGAGATGACATCCAGNGAAACCAAGTGATAAGAATCGTCGTACGTAACATCAGAAATCAATCCGGACAAGTGGTAACTATTATAGACAAAACTAGGTGGGAGTTTAAGACTGTTAGAGATTATTTTTTGTAAAAAGGAAGCAAGATTGTGCAAAGGACTGTTAATAGATGAAATGATGATTCTGAGAAGATTGCCAGGTTTATGGATTTTCGGCAAACCATAAGCTCTAGGCAGGTAANGAATAGGCTCTCCCCTCTCTCCCATTTTAGCCNATGTCGTTATGCAAGACCTCGAACAGAGTACTATTACCGTTCTCACTTTTCGTCCTTCTTTCTACGTTCGATATGTTGACGACATAGCTTTGATGATTCCTTCTGACCAGTCTAACACAGTTCTTGAATGTTGTAATTCCTACCACCTCCGTCTTCAGTTTACCATGGAGATTGGAGGCAATACACTTAATTTCCTGGACATTACCCATTATAAAACACAAAAACCACCTTATACACGATTGGTATCACAAGCCTACCTTCTCCGGCAGATATCTTAACTATTTTTCCAATCACCCTATTAACCAAAAAAGAGGCACTATTATAACTTTGGTTGATAGAGTTTTCTTTTTATCTCATCCGATATTTCACATTAAAAATTTTGACATGGTTCTTAACATCCTCCTAAATGACAATAACTATCCTCTTGATTTTATCTATAACATTATTAAACAAAGATTTAAACGCAATTTTTTTAAGAATAATGACCTACGAACATTTTTATCCACTGACACCTGTGAGAAGCCTT
>NW_018023276.1:0-1690 GCF_002006095.1 Pseudomyrmex gracilis | reverse complement strand
TACAGCAACTATGTATTATTACACATATGTCTTTCGGCATGTGCCGCAGTATGTAACAATATACGCGCGTAAAGTTGCAGAAGTTTAGCAAGAGTATGCAAAGTTTCTTCATGAAAAATAGTATTTACATGCATCATATATATTTCCACAAAATAAATTTACCAATTTTTTGTATTTATTTTTTTATATTTAGTATATTTAGTTTTGTCTTTGAATTTGTTCTTATGTAATATATGTATATTTATAAGGAAAGTCGGGAATCGGAGTAGGATCAAAGGTTGCACATTAAAAAACTCACAGTTGTAGTATAAAAGAGACTTTATTCGTTCTATGTATATATTTCTACGGAAGAAATTTACTAACGTTTGTATTTATTTATTTTTAGTTTACTTAGTTTGTCTTTAGAAACTGTTCGTATGTAGTATATATAGTTATAAGNACAGTCGGGAATCGGGGTGGGATCAAAGGTTGCGCAATAAAAAACTCACAGGTGTAGTATAAAAAAGTATTTATTCGTTTTGATCATATAAAAAACTTTATACAAATCTAACAAAAAAACAAAAAATATACAATATAAAACTAAAACATATAAACAAAAAGTACAAAATTGAACGTAATAAATTAGATGTGTGTGTGTATTTTGTGGCAACGAGGACGTCCCTGTAACACGACACATATATAATTAATTATGCAATACACAATAGTATACTTTTTATTTGACTAATATAATGAGTACTTTTTACCTATTGTGGTTCCGAAAATGAAGGAGGAGTGTTGTTGAACATGTAAATCTCCCCAAGTGCAGTGTTAAGTTGTTCTTGAATCTTCTCCACATGTTGTACCTCCATTTGGAGTATTTGCGTGACATCCCTGATGATATTGTTGGCTATAGTTCTGAAACAGAAAAATATAAAGTATACTTTCTGAAAAAACTAGTTAACCGTACATGATAGTTGTATAAAGAGTTAAAATTATTATTGATGTACAGTCGGCGTCAATAAATCGTTTCGTAGCCCTGGGAGCTAGGGNTAAGAGAGACGGTATTCCCTAGGAGTAAGTACTGCCAACGAGCGCCGCACTAACTAACTGTAGCAGATTTTGATGAATTGACCAATTACAGTATTTACTGCTAGGGAATACCGTCTCTCTTACNCCTAGCTCCCTGCGTCCACGAAACAATTCATTGATGCCGACTGTACTTACAAGGGTGCGTTCTGTTTCTCGCATGATGCGCATAGAAGCATGGAAAATCGTTCCGTTTCTCTTCATGCGCACTTGCTGCATGCATGATCTAACCCAATTGTCCCGCCTCTTCCGATGCATGAGACCGCATGAAGTGCCTTACCTCGCGAGCTGAGGCACTTCATGCAGCTCATGCATTTCGCGCGAAAAATGAAATTAATGTTTATCAAGACAGAACACAAAAAANTTACTTCGAGTTTTAGAAGTGTTGAAATTGAGCAATGGCTGATAAAATAACTGTTCCCATTCTTTTCGGGGAAAAAGAAGATTTATATAATATTGTAGAGTTTCAACCGAAGAGTATGAGCGGATAAGAAATGGAGGTAAATTATTTATTAAACATTCTCTTAACCTATAAAAACAATATTTCTGAAAATAGTATGGTTTACTTTTGTATTTTTTTATTCTTTTAAGTGTTTTACTATTTGTTTCTTGCTAATTTCTAGAC
>NW_018023275.1:11324-13423 GCF_002006095.1 Pseudomyrmex gracilis | reverse complement strand
AAGAGGTGGAAACATCCGCAACCCCCTTAAAAGAGTAGCCCCTCAAAACGATTGAATACGTATTTCGCGATTTTTCATAATTTCGAACCGTTTCCAAAATATAAAGGTGTTTCCAGACTTTATGGACACCCTGTATATGGTGTGTCCATACTAGACGTGTAAAAGTTGGATTGCATCAGCCATATCGGTTGGATGTGCGTAGTGAATATTTTTGGACAATTGTCGGTGTTTTACACCACTTTCTTTATTATTATCTTTAATTTAAACAAATGTACAACTCCGTGGCTTGGCGTCAGGAACCCAATCCACGGTTTTAAACCTGTTATCAAAAAGACATAGAATGGCGTATAGACTAGCTTTATAGGTCTACTGAGCCAAAAGAGCACCAAACCAAACCTACTACACGCCAAGTAACTGTATAAGAACACGGATAATATATTGTATTCTGTACTAAACTGTGATCTACGAGTACATTTTTTACCAGCCCTTATCCTAACAAGAGCGACTACATGTTTCATATTAGAGAATATAAAATTGTAGAAAGTTGAAGTTTCCCGATAAAGTATGTAACAAATTTACAAAACTATATAATAAATCACTTATAATGCATGTGTACATTTGAATAAATTGAAATGACAGTGAAGCCTATGACATAAAAGTGTTAAATACATATTTTAAATTTATAATGATTATTTTTTCTCTGCGCGTACGCGATAACTTCTTCGCAGACACCACGTCACTTTTGGCAGTGAACGACTCTAACAAATGTTTCATGTTTTTGTGTGATGTGTTAAAAATATGCAATTATGAATTTGTAGCCATTTACATAAAATAGCTATCTCGTATTAAGCGACTCAATGATCAATCTCAAAATAGACACCTTTACTTTAAATACATGGTGTCTGACAATTGCTTTAACATCTCTCGTAGGCACGTAGAAGGAGTAAAACAAAGTCGAAACGTCTTACACCATTTTGCTAGATTCTTCTTCTTCTTCTTCTTTGCTTATATGGCGCACGCCCCTGCGCGAGAGGAGCAAAAGCCAGTCTGAGCCCGCGTGTATATTACGAGTTGTATAGGGAAGTTTGATTTCAAGTGACGTATCAGTCACACTGTCACTCCATCCTTGTTTTACACATGACGCGCAACAAGGACAGAATGTCGCAACAGCGCCAACAGCGCTCTACTCGAACGTAGCCACGGAAGGTATATGGAATTGGTAAGTGAGGTTTATATGTTTACGTTGGTAGTGTTTACGAATGAGAGGAGAGCGAACGTGGCGCGAAAACACTTGGAAAAAGCGACCTCCTCCACACTATAAGGGGGGCTAAAGCCATTGTGGAATAAATCTATTATTAGCTTATCCGACTGAATCTTATAAATAGGACAATGAAAGAATATATGATTGATATCTTGAGACGGGTGTCCACACAAACACTCCGAAGAGGTCATTACTCCCTTTTCCTTTAAATGAGCATTTACTGCTGTATGACGTGAACGTATTCTAGATATTAGTGTAACTAAGGGACGAGGCAGAAATTTTTTTTTTTTAACTCTAATAAACCACGGTTTGTCTAAGGGTACGGGTTTACGTTGGAAGTACATAACTCCTTTGTGGGTCGCATCACTGAGTAACTTCTCTCTGGCCAACCTTACTGTATCGGACCGAAGGGAAGGGAACAGCGAGGAGACCTCCAACTCGCTTCCAAAGCTAGGTTCTGGAAGAGCCAAGGAGAGTTTTGCGTACTTATCTGCCTTCTCATTGCCCAGGACACCACAGTGCCCGGGAACCCACACCAGCTTGACTGACACGCCATCGTCTTTAAGTCCAAGGACTAACTCTTTTATTTGATACACTAACGGTGAGTGGACACCTCTAGGGTCCGTTGACCCAAGGCACGTGATCACGCTGAGTGAGTCCGACGCGATCACAACCCGAGGAAACCCAAAGTCCTTGAGGTCAGGGACTTAATACCGGTATGATTTCAATACCGGTATTATACTAGAGATTGTATACCGAAACCGATATAGTACCGAAATTGAGTCTTACCGTTACCGTTATAGTACCGAAACCGATACATTACCGAAAACCGTAATAA
>NW_018023275.1:0-9309 GCF_002006095.1 Pseudomyrmex gracilis | reverse complement strand
AATTTAAATAATATTAAGTTTCTGTGCGGCAGTTTTTTATAAACATTATATTATTAAAGAGTGTTATCAACATAATGACAACACTTATAGTTTTAAGATATTACTTTTAAAAAATCACGAAAAAATTATCGGTAAATATAGTTAAATATGGGTAAATATACCGGTATTATCGTATACCGGTATATCTGCATTTCGGTTTGCATAAGGGTTTTCATACCATTACCCAAAAATATCGGTAAAATACTGGTATTTTGCATACCGGTATAAGTCCCTGCTTGAGGTACTCAAGCGCACAAATAACGCCGCGGGCTTCCGCGTCAAAAATAGTGGAATTACTGTAAATGCGTTCATAATGGACGAGATCGGGTTCGTCTGAGACCACAGCAAAGCCAACTGCTGGTGGTGTTTCATCCGAGCCCGGGGAAAGAGACCCGTCAGTGAAAAATATCCTGGTAAGGCCATGGTCTCTGAAGAAACCTTCGAGATACTGCTGGGGGTTTTCGGCCCGACGCGCAAGGAAGCCAGTGTTAGTGTCAGTGTCACACTTGAAGAACCTAACGTGGTACGGGAGGCCGAGGTTACCCGGGAGTGAGAACTTCGCGACATCTTTAACAATGTGCTGGAGTTCCCGATACACCGTGAAGAGACCAAACGCGTTGTCAGCACAGATAGGTTCCCAAGTCTCGACAGTGCTCCTCAGTAGCCGTCCCAAAGGATGGCTTGACCTAGCACAAACCCTGCAAACATATTTGCTAATAAGATACTTGCATCTATACTGTAGGGGTTGTTCGCCTACCACATCTAGTAACACATTTGTCGGTGTAGTGCGCATAAGGCCACACACAACCCTGGCACAGACAAACTGCAGGCGGTCGAGTACTAGCTCTTCGCGTGACCCGAGAGAGTAGGTTACGTGGCAACCCCACTCCAGAACGGACCTGACCAGTCCTTTATATGCGGTTAACAAGATGGTAGGGTGTGTTCCCCACTTTATTCCTGCTAACCTTAAGAATATTTATACGATGCCCACCTTAAGAATATTTATACGAGGGAGGACTCGTTTCCTCATCTCGGCCACGTGCTTTTTCCATTTTAGGGAGTAATCTATGTAAACTCCTAGAAACCTAACTGTCTACTCGATGTTAAGTTTAGTTCCTGCCAAGGAAATGTTCACGTTCTTCTTCTTTAGGAGCCACTTCATGTTCCTTAAAGGGCACAGTGAGTAAAACGTAGCCACAGACTTACTGGGTGACACTTGGAGTCCTAGGGTGGTTAGGTGTGACTGTACTTGGTCGAGAGCGGTATTTAGTTGCTGGGCAACAATCGAAACAGAGGGGTTGGAACAGAAAATCATTACATCGTCGGCGTAAACAAGGGCGTTTACAGACGCCGGTAGACAGGCTTCGACACGGGACATGTAAATATTAAATAGTGCGGGACTCAGGACAGAGCCCTGCGGCAACCCTCGTTCTGTGTTTCGGGTCTGAACATAGACCCCCGATGCGTATCCTTCTAACTTCCTGAGGCTAATCACTGAGGTCAAGAAAGCTACCATTCGAGGGAGGATCCCGAAGAAAGAGAGCATGGTCAGCAGTGTCGATGGCACGACATTGTCGAACGCCCCCTCGATGTCAAGGAAAACGGCACCTGTAACCTGTCTGGAGTTATTAGCCGCTTTTATTTTAGACACAAGCATGGACAGACTATCAGTACAGGAGAACCCTCGTCTAAAGCCAAACTGGTGGGGAGAGAGAATACCGTTATTTTCAATCCACCATTCAAGTCGGCGACACATTACTTTCTCCATTACTTTGAGGAGGTTATTTGCTAGAGATATGGGTCTGTATGCTTCCTTGCGTCCCGGCTTGGGAATAAAAATGACAAAGTAGTTTTTCCACGCAGTTGGATAAACCTCGAGAATACATTGAATTAAGAAGACTGATTATGTACACATGGAGGGCCGGGGGGAACTGGGTGATAATGAAGTTCGTGATTAAGTCGGGCCAGGGGCCGACCGGATTTTAAGGGACTTTATCACGGAATAATACTCATCAGGAGTAATTTGGCTATCCATATACTCATTGCTAAGGTTGGTGTTTAGCTGATTTAACGACTCAAGAAAAGTGGGGTGGTTCTGAGAGGGAGGGGGGTCACATGAGGCAATCTTATCGAATGCCTTCTGAAAGCCCTCAAGGTCAAAGCAATTTTTGTTACTCTCGTTTCTGGGTTTATTGCGTGCACAAGAAAAGGCCTTGACCGTGTTCTACACCGACTCAACATCAGAATTGGCGTGTAGAGAGCCACAAAAAATCCGAAAGGCTTGGCGTTTCTTTTTTCTTAAGGCTTTAGACACCTCTTTAGCCACTTGACAGTAGTTATCTAGGTTATTGATGTTGGGATGAGAACGAAACTGAGCAAAGGCGGCCCTCTTCCGAGAAAAAATCTCAGAGCAGGAAGCGTCCCACCAGGGTGTGGGGGGTCTTCTAGAGGACTTAGAGGTGGTTGTGCGAACTGCACCCGCACTCAGAAGTGCCTCATCTACGAGAGATACTAACCGAACGTAGGTACTATCTACATTTGTCGTGGTGTTTAACGGAGGGAGGGAATCCACTCCTTCTTGGCACAAGGATTAAAACTCACTCCAATTAACTTGTTTAACAGAGTAATAGGGTCGACACACAACGCGGCCAGAAAATCTATCTGAGACAGAAGTGACCACTGGGAAGTGGTCGCTACCGTAATGGTGCTCACACACTCTCCAAGAGCACTGGGGGGCCAAAACGCCAGAAACGAAAGTGAGGTCTATCGCGGACCGCCTGGAGAGGTCGGCAGAGGACCACGTATTACTACCATTGTTGAGAACCACCCAAGAAAAGTTCATTAACGCATGTTCTATGTTTTTCCCTTCTCTGTTAGAGAGAGGGGGTGTGGTGCATTACAGCGGACTCTTTCCGTTGAAATCACATATTATAGCAGGTTGGAATTTGGAGCTTAACTGGAAGAAAGTTTGCCAGAAGGAGGGTGACGTGTAGTTTGAAGAAACCCTAGGTGGGTTATATAACAAAAAGATATAAAGAGACTGAAAGTTAGGGAGAAACAGTTCTAAAACTACGAGTTCTACGCTATTTTCTATGCAGAGGTCAAGTAGCTGAGAAATTTCTGGAACACGAAATCTAATGTGTTTAGCAACAGCGATGGCAACTCTACCCCCGCGACGATTGCGGTCGTGAGATATTATTTCGTGATTTGGGAAAGTGATTATGGAGTTACCATCGAGGTAGGTTTCGCAGAACACAGCAACCTCCGCTATGCAGTCCTGGAGTAGCAGACGCGCCGCATCAAGATTGCGGACCAAGGATCTGCAGTTCCATTGGACTACAGTGAAAGGCTTCATTAAATAATACACAGATAATAGTAGTGAATTTAACTTTGTGAACCGAGAGTACCGTAGAGGTACCTAAGTAATTCCGTGACAATATTTTGCATGTCATTATTACTTAGTTGCGAGATGTTTGTACTAGGAGTGACGTTGAGTTTTTGAAACGCAGAAATAAGTAACTCTTTATCAGAAGATGGTGAAGAGAGTTTATCCTTAGAAGGGTTGTTGCCCGAGGATATTTTTTTTGAGATTGAATCAACAAGAGAATGATTAAGTGAGGCTCGTTTAGTTGAGGATGAAGAGGAGGAGATAATTTTTTCGTTACTACCTCTCAACCTAGGAGCAAAGCGAGCAGGTGGAGGAGGTTTTAGGGAGGCAACCTCCGCGTAAGACAGGTTAGACGTAGGGGAAAGGTCGTACAGATGACTCCCCGAGTTCCCGGGAGTGAGGGGAGACCTAATCAACGGAGAGGGTACCCTCGGGTTGGCTTTAGTCACTCTCTGTGAGAAAGGGGAACCAGATCTGTCAGTTCCAGAGAAACGGAAGACGCCGTTTCCAGGTAAAAACTCCCCTAGCGTGGGAAGAGGTACTGAAATACTGGTCGGATTAGACTCCAAGCCAGAAAGAGTGTTTCCGCTGTCACAAAGACCGGCTGCATCCCGGAAGGAAAGGTCTCTGTAAGCCATCAGTTTATAAATTTCACGTTGCCTCTGGAAAACAGGGCAGCGGAGCTCAGATGCTTGATGGCCGGTGTTACCGGCCTTAGACCGGATGCAATTTATGTACTCATCAAGGACATTAGGGTAGTCTGGTTTAGCATGGCCAGACTTGCCGCACTTCTCACAAAACCTGCGTCGGTCGTCACCAGATTGCTTGCACGAATGTACAGTGTGACCAAACCTCTGACAGAACTCGCAACGCCTGACCTTATAAACATAGGGTGTTAGCGGGAGCCTTTTCCCCATGTACAGGCACGACCGCGGGACCACTGGGGTGCGGAATCGCAAAATGAACTGGTTGGTACTCACATACTTCGAGGTGGAAGTGGGATTTCCCCTTTCCCTGCGAGTAATCCTGACAGCCTCGAAGGGAGGAGTCCACTCCTGGTCCCACCCAGGAGGGGGGCGTAGGCCAGCAAGTAGCTCCTCAACTGTCTCCTCCTCGTCTACGCCTTTTACGACGAACTGTTTTACCACTCTAAATGACGGGACGTGCGCCGTCCACTGTTCATTAGGAGTCACTTTACCGGCGACATCTTGGAAAGCCCTCACGAACCGGTTGGCGTCCCCACCTGTGGGAAAGCAGACTGAGAATCTATTTCTACCAATGACGCGTATATCGAACGCATGCATGAATTGGTTTAAGAGGAGGCGGTTAAGCCTCTTGCCCAGGCCAATAGCACTGAGCGAGGACCCGTTTTTACCTGCACTTTGGTCTCTGGTGGACCCTGTACTTCCCGTTGAGGGAAGCTGTGACCGACACGTTTCAATATGGACCATAAACGGGCCATTGGAGTTCGTGTGGTACCTATTAAGTAACAACTGTCTTTGCCCGCTAGACAGTGTTGAAAACACACGCTTGGGAGGAGGGGTTAAACCCGCGCCGTCCCTTTTTTTGGAAGCCCTACTTCCAGAATCCTTAGAAGCGAGGGAGCTGGAAGGGACGTTTACTAAAGACACGCGGCAAGGGCCGCGATCGCCCCCAGGTACTGCCGCGAGAGCGGGGACCTAACTTACAGAAGAGGGGGTTATGTCCTCCTTAGGTGGGGGGCCCATCTCAAGCATATCAACGTCAGCTTCTTTGCTGGTCATTTTGTAAACACTCGCGTGACCGTTGCACTAGGTCCAAGAAGCAGAACACAGAAAGCCAATAAAAGTTTTACACCACTGCTAGGCTTACGAACAAGTTTTGACGAAACTAAACTTTTGTAGCTTGCTTTCAGAAAGGCAAGATGGCGTCGCCGGGGACGCAGCCACGGGGTGTTAACCCGTTAAGCCGCCCTTTGTCGTAAGAACGACAGATTTTATAAAACACTTTATCTCTTTCGCGCTAATCGACCCGAGTATTACCTGAGGCAGGAAATCCAAATGTTTTCGCCTGAATCACGAAAAATGAACAAAGGAACTAAGGACTGGAAGACACAAAGGACGTGGCTTGTGCGCAGTCTCAGAACGGAATCTTTGCTAGATTCGCATTAGTTTCCGAGATCTTAAGTAACAAAGATCCGCGAAGCATGCATCAAGCTAGCTGAAGCCAGTGTCACACTACGAATTGAGATTGGATTGAAATTTGACCAATCAGAAGAAAGAAAACCAATCCAAGTTTAGTGATTTTTGCTCTGATTGGCCAAATTGCAATCCAATTTCAATCCTAATTCGTAGTGTGACATAGGCTTTACGCGCGTAAGATTGGTCGGCGCGCTTCGCGCGTTCACGGTGTTACTCGTAGCAACGTATGAAAGAGCCGGCACAGGGGGCGGTGAACTCGCGTTTCCTCACTATTTGAGGGAGAGCAGCTCATTAGATTGTGTAGCGCAGGTAAATGCACTTACTTTGGGTTTGTGTTAATTTTGCGTATTGTAATATGCCGCTCGGCGGCTATTTTTTAAGTTATTTTCAGCGTGAAGAGACCAACACACTGTACGTGACCGGCAGGCAAAGAAAAGCGAGAAAGAGAAAAGAAAGAGACAGACAGTGATACAAGAGCGTAAGGTCCTCATACAAGGCACAAGAAGCTCGGCGATAATGTTGACGACGGACCAGAAAACAGGAGATACTAGTACTTCGACTCCGCAAAAACTGGAGCGGAGCTCCCTGTGAAGTTATCAACCCCGTGATGCAGGAAGATGAGCACGAGTAAGCTCATCTACAAAGGAAATTAAGCAGAATGGACCGATACGGCCAGAAAAGAGCCCGCGTCGATGCGTTGCCGATACACACGTGGCCGCTATCAATCATAGCGCCGCAAAAAAAAGAGTATGATTGGCTCATTAGATAGCGCGAAGAACAGCGCATGGCGAGAAGAGCAATTGCCAAAGGAGCCGAATTCATTGTTGCACGTACCGTCAACCCTGCGAGTTCACCGTCTCTTACGCATGTCGTGATGTCGGGATGTAAGACTGTGTGCCAAACAACATCCGAGGAAGACCTGCTAGGATGATCTCAAAAGGGAGAGCAGAATAGTTATCGGTTTGTGGAGAGTCGCTGGCAAACGTAAGTGTGGTTGGTTCTCTTCCGCACTTCTCGCGACCTATATTGTTCGTGAATTGAATCTCGAAGAGCTATCCCGCGAGTTCGATATCGCGCGATATGTTGCCGAAAATATAGTATATTGCGGTTTGCGTTTGTTAAAAATAAGAATAATTATCTTTATTTGCCGCTGCTCTTGTCCCGATCAGTCGCGGTTGCAACAATCCGGGCTTATCTTGTCTCGTCATTCGTGTATGTCGTGTTTTCATTTTTTGTTGTTGTTTGCGTCAATCTCTTCCGTTCGTTATAGTCTCTCTCGCGTGTAATTCTGAAATATCGAATAGCATATCTTTGTACTTTTCCGAATATCGACTAAGAAATTGTGAATATTGCCGAAAATTTGTGACCGACATATGTAACATTTTACCGCGCTCTTTTACCGTATGTATTGTTTTTTTGTTTCATTCTTTTGTCTGTACTGCCGATATCAATTCTGGCTTGCGACCGGTCAGATTCACAAGGGAAGTGACGCAAGTATCCTTCTCCGATTTTGATAAGCTTTGAATATGTTGTAAAGTAGCTAAAAATAAGAGACCCGTATTTTTTTATGTGCTTTCTTGCACGTTTGGGGAGTGATACACCCCTTCGAAAAAAACCAGTTTTTTTATTTTATGCGACTATCATCAAAACGGTAAGAAATATAAAAAAATGTTTCAAATAAAAGTTGCATAGTATTTTATAGGCTTTACAACCGCGTAGTTGGATTTATTTTTCATTTAAATTTTTTTATTTACCTCCACCTGTAATTTTTTTCAATTTTCAAAATTTTTGTAAGGAAACATTGTAGCATTTTTTACGCTGAATTCAACCATATATGATTTTCTTATGTTTCAAAATCGCATTTTTCATAAATAAACCATCAATATCGTATTATATGCGTCGCGCTGCATGACTCATCATTTATATCGCGCTTTAATCGTAATAGGCGATACAAAAATTAAAGAATGAAAATAGTTACGTCGTCACGTATTGGATAAAGTTCTAATCACAGAGCAAAGAGCAAAGTTTAAAAGCGTTGCTAAGACACATCCCTTCCACTGATGCGTTATATTTTACTTATTCTATAATTGTTGTAGATGTTCCATCGCCAGTTGCGCAACGCCCAAGTGCAACTGAAAATAGCACTGTTCCTCTAGTTGTCATCTGTTGCTATGACTCATTGTAGAATGGCTTATATTAATAATCATCGTTCGCAGCGCGTCATATTCAAGTTAGCTATCGTATATTATGCTTGGAAGTTTGGTTTATTATATAGTGACTGTGGAAAAATAATATGTAAAAAGATAATAGTGAGTACGAAATAGTGAGTAAATTCTGACTATTGATTTGATTATATCCAAGATATTTGACTTGACAAATATACAAATATATGTATCTTTCAAATTACAAAGCTGCAACATAATAGTAATAATTCATAAATTAATGAACACAAAAAAAATAACACAAGTAAATTTACTAAACTATAAAGTAAGTATTATTCTTCTTGTACACAAATAAAGTTTAAAACAATATTTATTTATATTTAGTATTTATTTAAAAAACCGGTTTTTGTCGAAGGAGTGTATCACTCCCCAAACGTGCAAGAAAGCACATAAAAACATACGGGTCTCTTATTTTTAGCTACTTCCCAGCAAACACAAAATATAACTGCTATATAACAGGGGAGTAACAAATATAATATAACATTTGTTATACTTGATTTATATTGAGATTATATAATTTTCTCTTATTCATGCAATATAACTCTGTAATAAAATAATTATATATCCCAGCAAACACAAAATATAACTGCTATATAACATGAGAGTAACACATACTATAGCAGTTGTTATACTTGATTATATTAAGATTATATAATTTTCTCTTGTTTATGCAATATAACTTTGTAATGAAATAATTATATAGTCCGTTACTTACTGGCAACAATAATGTAAATGTAATGTAACATGTTATATATGACAAGTTTTACGTCTGCGTTACTGTAATGTGACAAAATTTATATAGATATGAATTTATTGATGAACAGAATTTGAAAATCTTATTTAAAAAGAAAAAAGTATGTATAGTTGTAGAAATATATATAAGTGAAAATAGTGTGATATCTGTAGTACAAACTAGTGTAGAAAGTGTAATGAAAAAGAACAGACTTGTGATGATTTTATGAACACAGCGCGTCAAGAATTTGCAAAGGACTAGCGAAGGTCTAAGAACAAAAGCAGCGGTTTTCCTAACAGTAAGTAGTTAGTTAATTGATACAATTATGGACAAGCAATTGCTACAGTTAATTGGTTCGTTCGTTAATGCTATTTATTTCCAGGAAAAACGCCCCTCTTGTCCTTAAAACCCGGCGCCAACTCTGCAAAATTTTGACATGCTGTGAACATACAATTCTACTATTCCATCCAAGCATTCCCAGCAACATGGCGATATGGCAATGCNAGGTAATTCTTATTAATTTTAATTGAAGTTTATGTTTAATGTGTAACCAAACTATTACAAATAATTATAATTTTCATTATGTTGCAGTAATTTCTTTCGAGCAACAAAAATTTATTAAATATATCAAAAGAAAGAGAGCGCATTACGATTAGGTTAGGGTAAGCTTGAAATAAAATTGAATATTTTTATTCTAAGTGGAGAAGTAGTAGGCTAGTTTTGTTAACTAACTTGCTTTTTGTTGTA